>NC_085866.1:54801838-54839338 GCF_034702125.1 Engraulis encrasicolus
CCTCGGTTCAGAGCACCTTGATCCAACACTGCATGTGTGTGCAGGTGATAGCTGTGCTATAGGTGACCGTGCAGCACATATCATATTGTTGTTTACCTGTGACATACCTTATCAAACATCAGTTTACCAGTGACATCCCTTATTACACTTGTATCCCAGTCACAGCCAGTATTTTCCACGGGAGTCCAGCTGGCCGGCTTGCTATCCTCAAAGATGGCATTTCCATTGTTTTTTTCTCTCTCTTTTTTTTCTCTCTTTGCTTTAGTGCTCTGAATTTACTTCACACACACACACACACACACACACACAGACACACAGACACACAGACACAGACACACACACACACACACACACACACACACACACACACACACACACACACACACACACACACACACACACACACACACACACACACACACACACACACACACACACACACACACACACACACTCTGATGGTGCACCCTTTTAATGGGCTTTCTTCCACAGTCTAATTTCCCAGTCAGAATAATTCATGTTTTGATGCAAAGATGATTAGCACTGTTGGAGGCTTTCCATTTATTTGATGTGACATTTCTGGAATGTTTTGCAGTAAAGAAGAAGAAAGTGCCCTTGAGGCCCATCATTTGAAAACTGCAGGACGCAAATGTGAAAGTGTGCGAAATGGAAGCCTATGGAATCCAGCAGTGCAACACTTGCTACGGTTACATGATGTTTTTAAGTCGGATTTAATAGATCAGATTAAAGTAGATCGGATTAAGAGTTATTTTGCGACGTGTATACATGGCAATTTCACTTAAATGCGATTAAACGTCTGGGGAAAATAAAGCATTGCGATTGGACTGAGGACGCACGTGCTGAGTGAGCCAAATAAGGCGTGGGGGCGTGGTCGCCAAACCTCCGGGGAACTACTGGGACACAAGCTTATCTTCAGCCCGAAAATGAATTCCCTCAGTGGACTCAAGGCTGGTAAAATCCCCTTTGGGTCTGGTTCTTTCAAATGCTAGTTAGCACCCTCCTAGCTTAGAAAAACGAACTGGTGAAAGGGTGATGTGGAGTAACTTTGTTGTGCTTAATTACTTCGTGGGGCACTTTTACATCAATATATGGAAGCCACAACATTTATAGTCGCTTGGGGACTTTAAATTAAGCAAAACTTTCATGTGAAAATCAACAGGAAGTGCCGCCATCTTTTTCTCACTGACAAAGAGCACGGGCTCTTGGCGCCATCGTGTGGTCAACGAGCATGCGTGGAACGACCGGATTATTGTAATTCTGATTAAAAGGTTACATGACAGAGGAACGTGTTTAATCGGATTTAAAAGAGGAATAAACCACCCACTTTAATCGGACTTAAGTTTAAATCGGAATAAACTTAAATCCTGTTCGGTAAGTGTTTACATGATGTTTTTAAAGTGGAATTAAGTTTTAATGAGATTTAAAGTGAGTTAAATCGGATTTAAATGCCTCATGTAAACGTACCAACTGACACATTGATTCCACAGGCTTGATGCACCATTCCATCTTCTCATCTTAGTCTCTAGGTGGTGTGAGCCTGTCAGGGCAGTTGGATAAGAAACAAAAGCAGAGAATAACAGTGGTTGGATGCTGCCTGGTTGGTTGCTTGGTTGTTTTTTTCATGAAAAGTGTCTATGATCTTCATTTAAAAAAAAGACATCATGACGTTTCAATAATTCAGGAGGGTGCAACAGAGAAGTGATGGAAAGTGGAAAAAATTGCAAAAAAAAAAGCTATAAGAAAAAAGCAAGAGCTTAAGGTTAAGAGCAGAGCAAGTAACATCGTTTTAGAAAAAGTGTGAAAAAGTGTACTATACGTGTACATGTTCTTCTGACGTCTACCTTCTCGCTGTTCTCTTAATTGATTCTTTTGTTTCATTTATCTTGCAGGTTTTCTCTTCTTTTTGACTGTACGGGACCATGCTGAGGACATGCCAGTGAAACTTTGTCTGCCTGGACTGAAAAAGAAGCATTAACAGCTCTGCTATTTTTCCCTGTGGGGGTAAGCACTGATCCAATAGAAGACTTTCTCCCCCATCCCCTCCTCACCCCCTCCGGACCTCTACAACCCCTTCAGGAGGAAGCCAAAGCAGCTTATTCTCCACCGCCTCTATTTCCTGATGCCTTCCCAGAGCCTTCTCTTTGGACTGCCTCATTTTTTGTATCAGAGTGCTTAGCTATCGAGGAAAACCTCCTCCCTTCAACACCTCATCTACCCTATGCTGGCCAAGAGAGTGTGGAGGACAGTGAGTGAGGAAAGCACTTCACTTCAAAGAAAGTCAATCATTTTTTGTGAGAGGGAGAGCGAGAGAGCCATATCCCTGACTTGATTAGCATTATCCAACACTGCTGCCAAATATTTGATTTATTTCTTTTATTTCTAATTTCTATGTCTTGCTCTTGGAAGAAAAGTATATCGTAAATAATCTACAACATAACTCAGGTTTCTCCAACACCTCACCATACTCATAGACAATCACATACAGCATCATCCCCCTCTCTTCTGTCAGGCTTTGGTTTTGACTCCAAGGCAAACAGGAACGACTAGCCCTCGACTAGCCCTGACCATCTCACCATGTCTGTGCCTCAGAACCTCCTCATAGACCTGATTACCTGCACCCGACAAGTCTGTGGAAGCAGGAGTAAAAGCAGCATGACCTCCTCCACAACCTCCTCTCTCTCCAAGTCCTCCACCTTCACTGCCTCCCGGACCTCTGCTTCCTCATCCTCATTGCCCATGACCTCCTCCAACATCTCTACTTACTCCTCTACCTGCTTTCCCTTCTCCTCCTCCTCCATCTCCGATTACACCAGCACCTCCCCCTTTTCCTGTCGGTGGTTGATCCCACTCCTCCTTGTTGTCCTCCTCTCGTCTGTGCCAGTAGCTCTGGCAGGTCCAAAGCCCCGTCCTCCGGGCCACCCCGGCCCTGGGCCAAACCTGAACTCCATCCGCATCGATGGGGACATCTCACTGGGTGGCCTGTTCCCCGTGCATGCACGTGGCCACGATGGCAAGGCCTGTGGGGAGTTGAAGAAGGAGAAAGGCATCCACCGGCTGGAGGCCATGCTGTTCGCCCTGGACCGCATCAACAATGACAACGACCTGCTGCCCAACATCACGCTGGGGGCACGTATCATGGACACCTGCACCCGCGACACCCATGCCCTCGAACAGTCCCTTACCTTCGTCCAGGCGCTCATCGAGAAGGATAGCACCGATGTAAAGTGTCAGAGTGGCGGCCCGCCAATCATCACCAAGCCAGAGAGGGTGGTGGGGGTCATCGGGGCCTCGTCCAGCTCCGTGTCCATCATGGTGGCCAACATCCTGCGCCTCTTCAAGGTAGGAGACAAATCTTTTACTAACTTTAATCTATCTATCTATCTATCTATCTATCTATCTATCTATCTATCTATCTATCTATCTATCTATCTATCTATCTATCTATCTATCTATCTATCTATCTTTCTGTCTGTCTGTCTGTCTGTCTGTCTGTCTGTCTGTCTGTCTGTCTGTCTGTCTGTCTGTCTGTCTGTTGTCCACTCCGTGTCCATCATGGATAAAATACTGCGCCTCTTCAAGGTAGGACACACACACACACACACACACACACACACACACTTCTCTCTCACCTCTTACCTTCAAACTTTACAATACACACTTCTTACGTCTCCCTCTTTACTATTCCTCTGATCTCCTTTCACCTCGACCTACCTCTGACCTCTAACGCTGGCCTACAGTATATCTCTAACCTCTACTACCTTTAGATCTAACATCTGACCTCTACATCTGACTTCCTCTATATCTGACCTCTATCTCAACATCTGACCACAGCATTTGACCTCTACAGCTGATGTCTACCTCTACATCTGACCTCTACTGTATGTGTTACCTCTACATCTGAACTCTATGCGTTACCTCTACCTCAACCTGTCACCTCCTCGTTCCTGTTCTCTGGTTTCATTGTGAAGTGTATGGCGGTGTAAATCCTTGGTTCAGAATGTAACCACTGATGCTGCGTAGCCTTCTGGTGATCTTGACCTTTGCCAAATAGGTGATTTTACTATCTCACATACTCTCTCTCAGACACACACATACCTCCTTCCTCTACCT
The DNA here is from genome assembly GCF_034702125.1 of Engraulis encrasicolus. Lineage (NCBI taxonomy): Eukaryota > Metazoa > Chordata > Actinopteri > Clupeiformes > Engraulidae > Engraulis > Engraulis encrasicolus. Next base: position 54,805,970 of record NC_085866.1, read on the forward strand.
AGGGTTCTTGTTCCTTGTTCCTCTTACAATTTCCCTGTCACTGTGCAAAGTGTCCAGTAATGCATGAGCGATGTTTGGTCCATAAAGTACAAATGGTGGCATGCACAATAAACCTTTTCCCCAACAGTCCTTTCAGTCATTTGCTGTTGAACTGGTGGCAATTTTGACCATAATGTGATAGTTCATTGGATTTTTAATGCAGATGACTTATACAGTATGAGTAGCTAATGTAGCTGTCTTTATTCAGAGTGATCAACTGATTCAGAACTGGTTGGCTGGGGCTTTTAACTTCTTTTTCTGGATTCGTAGTTGATACCTCTGGCATTGTCAGTGTTTGTGTATATCTTCTGTAAGTCTTGTCAAGCAGTTGTCCTGGGATTTGCTTAACCCATTGTTATGTCACCTATGTTGCCTTCCTTTTTTTCACCCAGCGGTGAAACAAGACTACATTCTAATAATAATACTAAATAATAATAATAATAATAATAATAATAATAATAATAATATTAATAATAATAATTGTTGTCCTTAGCAGCTTGGCATCAGTGGACCTGAGAGCTTGAGCAGGGGCATACAAAGAGAGCATGTCAGAGATGTAACTGGGGGCAAGTCCATTTACTGTAATGCTTTAAATACTGTCAGCAGAATCTTAAAGGGGTATGCCACTATTTTGGGGCTTAATACAGTTCAAATCATTGGCCAGGGTTTATAAAGGTGGTAAAGTGTCTTATTTTTCATGTTACTGTAAGCGTTGTAAGTTAAAAGAGGGAGCATGTCGCTAAGCTAGTGAAAGTCAATGTATCCATGTAGCATGCTACATGCTACAGTGATCCATTGAACCTGAATGTGGTCATTATGCTTCACAACAATGCCACAAAACTCAATAATGGATAGGTTAAGAAGAAGATTAAGAAGAGATTGATTTGTCCATATCAAATTTGCAGATGCTTGTTTCGTGATGACTGTTGCACCGCACGTCTATCAACTGTCAATGTCAATGTGATGCGACCGACAGTGCAAGGGGGAAATCGCAACAGTCAATTGCGGCTCGTTGCTCTGCTTTTACTTGTGTTCGGTTTTACAGTCTCATCAGGAAAGCTTTGGTTGTTCTCTCTGGTCACCCGACAACACCACTTGAAACTAAAGAAAGGAAGGGTGATTTGACGAACAACCTGTAGGCTAAGTTTTCCAATCAATGGTCATGTGTGCGCGAGAGAGCGGCGCCTTTTGACAAGCGGTGCCTATTTGACGATTTGCCTCAACGATGCAACAACACAGAATAATGGTTAGGGCAAGAGATTGCCTTGTTCATATAAGATCACCAGTAGTTTTACCCTTGGTACGAAATGAATACCAATTGGACTTCTAATGTCAGCTGGCAGCGCGTGGGTTTCAAATGCAATGCGTCAATCTGCTTTTGGTCACGCTCGGTTGAAACAGTCCAACGGAAAACTTTGGATGCATAAAATGAACAGCGATTTGGCGAGACGGCTGCTGGTTAGATATTGCTGTCAACTAAGCATTTTGCAAAATCTGTGCATTGCACAATAGGTAGCCTATCTATGGACTGGTTGCTTGGCTGGCGCAGACTAATGCGCTGAGTTTAGGCTATGTTGCATCGCACTTAGAACAGGCGGCTGTAGCCTACTGGCGCTTGACAGGTAAAGTGAGCAAAGAAAGGAAAAGGGTATGAGTGGTCTGTGGTCTTTTATCATGAAAATTTCATGAACATTATATTGTGAAATTTATTCTATGTAAAAGTCTCAGATTTTCCAACAAATTGAAAACTGCATTTTGAAAGAAGTTTCCAATGTGAAACAAAATTTAGTCTTATAGTAACTTTTTTCCCCAAAACATGAGCCTGAAAATGGGGGGTCGTCTTATATTCAGGATCGTCTTATATTCGGGCTAATACGGTAATTCCAGTATGATTTAAGTGAATACCCTATCCTTCTAGGAAGAACCATCTTTATAAGGACATAAATGCCATAGCCCTGAATATGTCATTGTTTAGCAGATCTTGTAACAACAGCCTAAGTGAGATGCTCTGTGCTGACTTTCTTCTCGCCGCCATGTCCATGGAGAGGTGTCTCATCTTGTCAGCCCTTCAGACTAATGGAATTCATTAGGGACGGAGCCTTTCCGATGTCTCATGTGATTAAATAGAGGAAATCAGGCATGTGACCTTACCAAGAAAGCCCCGATGGCTTGTTTGATCTATTACATTTCTGAAACGAGAAAATAAAAATCTGTATTGTTTTAAGGACACTCGCTTGAAATATAGGCACACAAAAGCACAAAAATATACTGTGCAGTTCCTCCATCTGATGGAGGCAGTTATGTCAATGTTGGCCTCAATGCTTTGTCATTTGAAATGTATTATTCATGCATTAGAATAATAATCCGTGCAAAGACTGGCAGTAGACTGCAAAGATAAATGGAACACATAAAGTATGAATACAATTTGCAACAAGAAATGGCTGATGCAAACAGTCATACTTTTTCATTGAGTGTCAGATCACAGTGTTTAAATCATTTTTACTTAGGAAATGGTTGATCCTTTTATAGTACACTATTAAACACTATTTGCATTTGCACCTGTACTATACTATATTTATCCTTATAGTGCACGGTGTTGACATATGGCAACATACCATTATTTTGGCATTTCCTGGTATTTAAATATAAATAATAGACACTGATTTTTTATCCAACTATGTGGTTTGTTGACATCACATGACACCACTCACTGCCCCAGGCTCACTGTTTCCCTCACTGTACATGAGCGTGTGTCCTTGACAGATTGCTCTGGCATTGGCCAAGATTTTTAACACTTTTTGCAATATTTACAAAATTGTAAAAAATATTGGGATGATCTATAGTTAGTCATGATCTGTTTTCACCATTTGTTTTGTTTTCAACTAAAATTATTTCCTTTTTATGTTGAAAAATAGGTATGTTGCCATACGGCAACATTGCGCGGTAATGGAACATGACGGTCAATAGGGAAAGTGTATTGATTCAAATACCCAATTCTAATTGATTGATTAATTGATTTATTTATTGATTGAATGATAGATAACTGATAATATTTATAATTAGTGTAAATGGCAGTCTCTAAAGAACATTAAACATAGTATAATAGGTGTACAGAACAGAACAGTTTTATGAGCTTTCACTCTGAGTACATGCAGAAAAGCGAAGGCCTATGCAGCCTCCCCCGACTGCCAGAGGTATACCACAAAAATCCTCAAATCTCAGATTAGAGCATAAAGCTATTGTCATCTTGACCATTTGAAGCCTTCAAAATGTTTTGACTTCATGTGTCTGTTATAATTAGGCTAATTAGCACACAACGTTTGTGCAAATTTGTCAGCCCGTTCAAAAATTATTGTACAAAGTCAACCATTTTGAAAGTCAGCCATTTTAAAAGCATAATCTCCAAATTTCAAACAGCTCAGAAAACAATTATATTATTAACACACAAGATTTACTGCAAATCTAAGCATCCATTAAAAAGTTGTGGCATAAACAAAAGGTAGGCCATCTCGAAAGATTGCCAACATCAAAGTCAGCCATCTTGAACGTCAGCTATCTTGACAGCACTGGCCTCATAATTACATGGCTTATTTAGTTATTATAGAGTGTTTTCACACAAGGTTTAGTTTAAATCCAAGCATCCATTCAAAAGTTATGACAAACAAACTGTTGGTTATGATGAAAGATGCCTGGCTCGCAAATCGGCCATCTTGAATGTCGGCCATCTTGAAAGTGTTGGCTTCCAAAATTAAATCAGTTCATGTACATATTATAGACAGTTACCATACACATTTTTGTGCAAATCTATGCACAAATATTGTGTTAACACCAACTATATTCATTGGTGGTTGGTCAACGTAATACCACTGAAATACTGTTTTTCGGGGATATAATAAACAGTATTCACTTGTTCTCTCAGTGGCAAAAATGTGTTAAATAACTCCCTTGAACTTGTGGGTAAACTTTCAATGTTTTTCTGAGATAAAAACAATTATATTTCTATAAAATAATCCATAATGTTGTATGACCCTTGTTTGGTCTTGGAGGGAAAAAAACACTGGATCCTTTCCGTAACTACACAATGTTGCCATATTATGGCAGCAAACCTAAAAGTACCCCCCCCCCCAAAAAAAAAAATGTTGGGAAAAAATTTGCAAACATGTCTTCAGAAGTTCATTTTATGTGACAAAAAACACAGTAAGATTTTTTTCCATGATGGGATAATTATGTGTGCAGTATAGGATTATTTTACCGTAGTAAACACTGTGTAATAAGCTTGGAAGTACAGTACCTTAATGGTACTAGATAAACGTCTAGAAAATTGGGCAAGACTAGCACCCGCCACGCACTATGATGTTATGAGGTAAAGGCATTAGCTGCAAAATGAAGGGCTATTAAAATGATGCATTGGCATTGTACAGTCAATGCATTCACATTTACAATCAAAGATTGTCAGTGCTCCAAGGCACGAATTAGGGGTGGGCGATATGGCAAAAATGTTGTATCACGATTTTTTAACATGAAATCTCGATTTCGATTTTTTATCACGATCTTCCATCCAAAAAATAAAAACAACAAAAAACAACTTTCATATACTTGCAATTTGTAATTTGCAGTCAATAAATCGTTAACACAATGATGATACTCTCATAAAGTGTACAATTGGAATACAATAATGTAAAGAATAAAGTGAAGACAACAACATAAGTGAGAAAACGTCACTCTGATGCTGATAATAAACATCCCCACTGCAAGACGATCTATACGATTTCTCCACTTTGGCAGATTCGAGACGATCTTTTACTCAATATCACGATTCACGATTTAATATCGTCATATCGCCCACCCCTAGCACGAATCATCCTTCTCTTTGGAAGCGCCATTGAGTACCGTAGGACCATGGAGCTTCCATGAAGGCCATTTTGTTTTACTGCGGAGCAGGCTACAGTATATCCATCCCCTGCTGCAGTCCTGATTGCTCTAAGACTGACACGCTTTGATCAACAGCCCGCTTAATCCCTTCTCCCAACACCACCACAATTCAACCAGAAAAAAATAAAAGGAAAAATAAAAGGAAAATTAGAAATGAACGGAAAAAAAACAATCCTATAAGCTGTGATAGTAATGGGTACTTTGAAGATGACAAACAGGCCTGTGACTGCCGCAATGAGCTCGGCTGGTGCGACACTAGGTGGCCAGAGAGCTTTGAGGGTTTGATGCTCTGAGCTTCAGGACTCTGTGAGCTGTAGTCTCAGCAGGCTCCTCGCTGTGCTATTATTGCCCTTTGCAGTGGAGGAACGCAGGCTCCCTGCTAATGACTTCAATTTAAAGGATGTTCTTCCCCTACAGCACACTGTAATTAGGACTAGGAAACCCGATGTCTCTCTCTCTCTCTCTCTCTCTCTCTCTCTCTCTCTCTCTCTCTCTCTCTCTCTCTCTCTCTCTCTCTCTCTCTCTCTCTCTCTCTCTCTCTCTCTCTCTCTCTCTCTCTCTCTCTCTCTCTCTCTCTCTCTCTCTCTGTGATAGTCATGCTATGATGAAGGGGAGAGGAGAGGTAGAGGGGGAGTATACTTACAGTAACATACAGTAGCTAAGTAGTTTATTTTATTCAAAGCTCAGACTAGCAGAGGTGAACATAACCTTCAATACATTGTAATGTTTATTGTACAGGTGAGATTGGTACAAAGCTGGAATCCTGATTTTGTTTTGTGAAATGAAAGATGAAAAAGAGAAGAGCCAATGTTTTGTAGATTGTAGATTATTAATGTAGTCAGTGGCAGGACACTTGAATAGCAGCAATGTGATGACTGAGTCTGTCTGTGAGGTGGGTGAAGGGCATTGCCACTGCTGTGCTTCAGCTGTAGGCATATGGCAGAGGGCCAGGAGCCACAGGTAATCACAGATGTGCCTGCCTGCCTGGATCCTCCATCACCCCCCTGCTCTCCACTCTCACTGCCTACCCACCTGTTATGTGGCCTTAATAATATCACCATCAAACACACTTCAAGCACTAGGTCTCATTTTACCCAACTGTTATTTGTCTTCAGTAACACTACTGCAATGCTGCATTATGCTTCATACGTCTACTTTGTAGCACTTGGGCTTATTTAAAGCATGTTCCAATGACAAAGCTGTATAATTAGCCCGATAAACCAGACTAAATGTGAGATTGGATGTTTAATTTAATCTGGCCCCGATGGAACGATACATCCGAAGATTGTTGATGAGAACAACCCGTTGTCTTTCAAACCGTGTCTGTGCCTACAGGCCAGCGCTCTGACCAATCAGCACAACTGACAATTACTACCATCAAAGAACGTCGGATCCACATTTTATAGCCTGTCGTTAAAATGGCGGAAAAGTCCTTCTAATTCTTCCAAAACTGATTCCAAAGCTGAGTCAAACGAGAGCTGTTCAATCCTTCTTGTTATTGTGCTTTCCCCAAGCTTCGTCGTCACTCCCTCAAAACCCTGCCCGCTTTGATTCAAAACAAATCTCTGCGTTGTGATTGGTTTGCCAGATTCGGGGCATTTTTGCAGTTCACGGCTATGGATCAAGGCTAGACCAGTCGCAGGCAAAAAAATTGTCGCCAGTGGGTGGCGCTAGTTTACTAGGCTACTGTGTATTATTATTATTTCCTTGCTTTGACTTTACTTTCTGTGGAGATTTTCAATCATGTGGGGAATGTCAAATGAGCAATTTATTTTGTTCATGTTGGAGGTTGAACACTCTGGATCCTGTAGCCAAACCAGATAGCAAAGCTGAAAAACCTGTATGGGTGAAAGGTGAAATGAAAGGTGAAAGGTGAGCTCCAAAAGCATGTCCTTTCAGATATTTTTTTGGTCTTTTAGACTTCATTATGGACAGGACAGTACGAGAGGTAGACAGGAAGTGAATGGGGAGAGAGACGTGGAGGGGTTGGCAAAGGACCTGGGCCAGGAATTGAACCAGAAATCGAAAATTTCTCATCATCCCAGCATTCAAGAAAGCTATTGTCTCGTCTGCAGAGTGTGCACTCTGCTATTTCAGAACCATTCAGTCCTCTTCAAAGACAGTCAGAATGGACCACTTAGAAACTTTCAAGTACATTCTCCATAGGCTACTTCAGTCATCTTGTATTTTTAGTGCCTGGTTGTCTTTAAAAGTGTATGCACATGCGGTGTTCCACTTCCTTACTACTCAGTACGTTCCATTGTTCTTTTTTGAAGTTTAAATGGACATGAGACCAGAAGACTCTGCAGCTGAGACCGGGGCTGAAAAGAAAATCACATTGTGCAAATATTGCAGATATTGTGACAAGCCTTTTACCACAATCATGTTATGTCATTTCATCTTTTCAAGACAGCAGCATAGTTATTTCTAGACATCCTCCACCAACAATTGCTTTTTAAATAATGGATGTAGTGAACTCTTAAATAATGCATAAATGTGCAGTGCATTGCAGTCTGCAATCCATTGTACGGTCCATCCCACATTATCAGGGTAGACTGTCACAGAGAAGAGTCATTGCACACGTTATGCATGCTTTGATTATTATCTATCTGCATTCAATAAACAGCCCATGAGAATGTATATTAATGCAAAGCCCTGACATAAGGAAATATGAATTAGCATCTTACACTCATTAGGGACCAAGCTGCACAGAGGCAAAGAAGCTGTAATGAGCAAATTAATGTGCATTATTATATCTCTCAGACTAGCTGTGGCAGTGTAGCAGTGTAACGGCAATTCTACAACACTGATAAGACATACAATGCTGAATGTGGAGTCCTCCAATCTATGGTTAACAAGCTCAGGACCTCTTTGACAATGCTGTGGCTGCATGATCTGCCATTGTTTGCTTTCTGTTGACTTTTCATTCTGAATGTTTACTGACGGGAGTAATGCTGTCGTTTATCACTTCTGCACACAGATAGACAGACAGCTAGGATCATATCCCAAACAATTTGTCATTCTGCATATGACATCAGCTCAAGGAAGAAAAAAGAATAAACAAGAAAAATTTAACTCCAGCTCCCTCCACTATTCACACTCTCCCCATTCCCCACCCTTCATCTTCTAGGCTGTTTCTCTGCCTCCTCCTTTCCTTTCTCCTCTCCCTCTCTCCTTGTCTCTGCTGTTTTCTCTCCTCCTCCTCTTCCTCCTCTCCCTCTCCTCCCACTTCAACTCTCATTCTGTTCACAGAGACATGAACTCATCAAGCAAGGGCAATCGCATTGCACAAACAAGAGCACCATTTAAGGCTAATTATGTCACAGGCTGTATGATGATGGTGCCAGGTGCTTGTGAGCTGGGTTGAGCTGATCGCTCGTTCCAGCCAGTATGTATCAGGTTTTAATAATAACATCACCACCTCACTCTGCTACAGCGACTGCGAGTATATAAATTCGACTAGTCCCACAAGTCTGGCATTTTGAGTCTGAGGTGGTGTGGATAGCGATTGGTAAAAAGGAGTCCGCATTCTTATCTTCCTTGCATTTATTTTCAATTATTTTCAAAGACTGGGATGACCAGTCCAGAACAATGTAGGCTACTTTCGTTTCTGCCTGGAATCCTGGGGGGCTTACAACCAGAAGTATCTAATCCAGACATGGCTTGACTTCAGTTGTGCGGTGGTTGTGTAGTAGCACCATGATTTTGTAACCTTATGTTGCAGTTTGTTAGTTGCAATGCAATTGGCAAGCAAAGATGCAGATAGGCTTGCAACTACTGTATGGTAGTTGCCAAAAGTGGCTCTCCTATGTCAGCCCTGTGTGTTTACCCATAACTTAGTTTAGATTGTGGGTGTTGAGCTGCAATGGCTGCTGGATGCTGGCTAGTAGGACATGATGAAATGTCACGGCCAGATTAGGCCAACTCAGCAAGTGAATAGTGGAGAAGGGAGCCAAACCCCACTGAGAGAGTAGATCGGCTACTATATGAGGGGGATGGATGGCATCCTTAGGGAGCGCTGAGGAGGTCCTCTCTAACTCTTTTACTTCATACCCACAATAATCCCTCCAGCAGTCCCCTCCTTGCCATCAAACTTCACAGTAATTTCATTATGTTTGTGAATGAAGAATCTGAACTGAGATGTTCAGGATATATTTTGAAAATGTGATGAAACGTGAGCGTGAACACAGCGAAAAGTGGCTCCTTCTTTGTCAGTCTCTTGTGCTCACCCATAATTCAGTTTAGACTGTGAGAATTTAGCTCCAAATGCTGCTGGATGCTGCCCAGCAGGACATGGTGAAATGTCATGTCCAGATTAGGCCACTTTAGCAAGTGAATAGTGCAGAGAGCCAAGCCTCACTGAGAGAGTAGATACTATATGAGGGGGAGGGATGGCATCTTTTGAGATTGCTGAGGAGGTCCTCTCTAACTCTTTTACTTCATACCCACAATAATCCCTCCAGCAGTCCCCTCCTTGCCATCAAACTTCACAGTAATTTCATTATGTTTGCGAATGAAGAGTCTGAACTGAGAATTATTAAGTTCAGGATATATATTTTTTTGAAAATGATGAAAATGATGAAACCAAATAATATTAAAGCATGAGGCTAAGCCTCTGCTTTAATCCCTTTCCTTTTGAAGCAAGGTGGCCCTGTAGAGTCTACTGATTGCTTGACGAAAAAATACTTTTTCGTTGAAAATACAGCATTTTCTCTCTGCATGATTTAAGAATCTGTGTGTGCCTCTTGCTTCAATGGTGCATGGTGATAATCATTCCCGATAGAGACTAATAGTAGTTTCCTGTGTGCACTGTGGCATAGTTGCTGCAGTTTCCATAGACCAGAGTGCAGACTTCTAGGCTAGGCCAGTGATTCTCAAAGTGGGGGCCGGATACTCCAGGGGGTCAGTGGCACATTGGCAGACGGTTTTTGACAAAGACACTGTACCATATGCATGCGACCCGCGTTCCGAGTTGGGACCGGTTCCTTTCTTTCCTGGCCCTCCCCCATTTCTCTCTCCTGCTTGCCTCCTGTCGTCTCTTCACTGTCCTTTCTGCATTAAAGGCATAAAAGCCACCCCAGCCAAAAAAAGAACCCCTGCTCTAGACTACTGATTACTTTTCCTCGGTTGCTGAGCTCAGAAGCAGTTTGTGGAGCAGACCTGTGGATTTACCTGCAGGCATCTTTTCCTGCTGATAAGATGCAGGATAACCTCTTCAGAGTGTCTTCTTCACATTTTAATCTGTAAGCCATATCATGGATATTGAAGTCAGTGTGTAAGAAAAGGAGGGAAGCGAGAAAAATCTTCCCATGGGGGATCAGACTAAGATACAGTCCATTTCTGGCTCTAACAAAAATTGATTTACACAGTTGGTCATCTGTTTATTGCTTAAAACTCCCCTTACACCTGCTCAGCTTGCTCCCCTGCTCTCTCCCTTGCCTTCTGTGCATGGTAGCTCTGGTGAATTGCTATTGGACAAGCAGGCGGACCAGGAAGAGGCCTGCTCCTGTCGCCTTCATGGTTGATCTGCAGCGTGGTGCTGCTGTAATCGAGGCGAGAGGCTGCGGTCGGGGATGGATTCCTAGTGACCTGCCTCTTGGCCTCTCTCAAAGCAATTAGTCACAGTCACATCACCGCCAGCCAGGCAGCCCTCACAAGCTGTAACAGCTACTCCACATTGCACCAACTTTTATTTTAGGGATATGTAGATCACTGTATACCCTACATACTCTTCTGTACTGTTTATCTGAATAAATGGAAGTGGTCTGTGTCCTTGTTTGCACATGATAGGCAGGTCTCACAAGCTATAAATATGGCTACAGTATACAGTATATAGTACTAGTATAGTATAGTACTGCTATACTGTACTGATTACCACCATACAGAAGAGACATGCACACTTTCATACATTTCTCTTTCCTCATGCTCCCATTTATCTGGAAAGAGCTTGTTTGTCATGGTTGCCATGTCCTCATGCCCTGCTATAGCAATCTCAGGAGTTCAATGCCTTGATTGTGTACTCTAGTCAGTCCGCTTTTTTAATTGTTTCTTTCTTCATATGCACAAGTCATACAAGGAACATGAAATTACGTTTCTTTCTCCATACTGTACCATGCCAAGACATAGACATATAGGACTGACATTTTACAGACTGACATAAAGTGCAAGACAGGACAGGTGACAGTGATGGACTGGTAACAATAAGTGATTAATAATGAATACATTTAACATTGAACATTTAACATGTAGACAAAAAGGTAGGGTAAAAATTGAATGGGAGACATTACCGTAATAAGACAATAATAATAGTGACAGTCGCAGCATGGTAGTGATGGTTGGTGGGGCACTGGCATGCCTCAGTTTGCGCAGGAAGTAGAGGCGTTGCTGGGCTTTCTTGGCCAGTGATGCTGTGTTGATAGTCCAGGAGAGGTCTTCACTGGTGTGCACTCCAAGGAATTTTGTGCTGCTCACTCTCTCTCTCACTCTACTCTAGGCTCTCTAGACTCAAGAAAATAGAAAACAAAGGAGTGAGATGGAACTCCTAGTAACATATTCTCTTACCAATTATAGCATTTGTTGTGAAACTATGAACTGATAGACTATTGAGATGCAGAGACATCTATGAAGAGACACTATAAGCAGTTCGTTGCAACATTTACACCTCATTTCCTTTTCATTTCATAGTGTGTGTTGTATTTGCATCTCATTTGAGTGAAACCTCTTTGAGGAGGAGCATTGTGCAGTTGCACTTTTCTATTTTCATTGCTGAATATGGAAATATAACCTGAATTTATCTGATGGGAATTGTTTTTGTGGCTCTGCAGAAATCACTGGGATGATTAAGTTTGCATCAGACATGGCTCTGCAAGAGCGGTAGCGGTACCGTAGTGGGGTCCTGGTGATATAGTACTGATGCAGAGGTTTTGTATTGGTGTGTGGGTCAATGTCTGTGTGCGTGTACAAGAGTATACAAGTTGTGTCCAACACAACTAATTGTTTCTCAGTATGACTGTGTAATACGATTTGCCAGACTCTAAAATCTGTGTTAAAGTGGTAACTTCAACATCTCAAGAATTATGAGGCATGCAGACACCACTCTGCTGAGCTTCATAAAAAAATGAATACTCTTTAAAGTCCCCTCTCTTTCATCCCATGAAAAAAACATCTGAAGGAAAGCCAGTATTATCTTAAGTAATTCTCTTGTATGGCTCTGAGGAGAGAAGACAAGAAGGCCTTACCTCAGCACTTTTATGCAAAAGATCCCTGAACAAACGTTTGGCCTGTAGTGGATTTACTTTAGAATTACTCTCCTGAAATGTGATTTTGGTAATAGCTTGGTTTTTTTTATCATCTGTGATTGTTGTAACATTGGTGGCTTTTTTTCTTACATGTTTACTTTTGCTATCTTCTTCAGTTTTCTATGTTGGTTTTAAATTATGGATGATATCTGACGATCACCATGAGCATTTGCACAAGGAGAAAATGACAAAACCTTACAATTGTTTTATGAACAGCCCGGATGAAGGGTGAAAAGTCAATTCATCTGCTGTTACGCACTATGGCGACAAGAGGTAATTGCATTTTAACAACATGTTGACTCTTTGTTCTATCTGACAAAGGAGACTCCTTCTATGATTGTTTCTCATAGAAAAGCACAATGTCTGACATGACATGATAAACTGTTTTCTTGATTGTTTGAAATAAACAAAATTAACCTTGTTTAACCATAATTCTCTGGAATTTAGTTCTGCTGTTACAAGCTGTGACAATACAGTCCTTCTAACAAGTAGTCTGAATTTGTGTGATAACGGCTGGTGTTGTGATATTCCTCTGTGACATTTATTTATTTGTTTGTTTATTTTATTTGTTTATTTATTTACTGTGGAACTCATTGATGTGATTGTTTTCCGCTTATCACAGTGACAGAAACCCATCTGGCACCTGCATAAATAGGCGTTTACTGCTGTCAGTCTTTGGTGTTCAACAATCCTGTTCACATGCACTGGATCCTGTTCTGACACTTACAGGATTTGTCCCTAACAACAGACGTGTGTGGTAGTCTGAAAACCTCAAAAGTCAGTTTGAACTGGCACTGATCAAAGAAAGGAAGGTGTAATGTTTGTAGTGCTGATTCAAGTCCTAAGCACAAATGAAACAAACAAACAAAAGCGTCTACTTACAGTACTGTGAACAAATGATTAAGTGTTATTTTCCCCTCATCCATTGTGAATTTGTTGAGAAACGAATACGTATGCTCAAAATGTTCAATGAAGGTTTTCATTGTTGAAAACTATGTGCACTGTGTGTGACATGCAGGGGTCTCAAAATGGTGTCTGGTAGAGTATAAACTACTTGGTTAAACAAAAGTTTGAGATGTGCCAAGGACATTATGGATTTATATTTGTCTGACTTGATTTGCATTGAGAATAGGCCTCTCTGCTCCTCACTGTCTCATCATCTTAGTGCTTTTGAATGGGGCCTGACAGTGTAGCTCAATGTATTCATGCAAATGATTCCAGCTCATGAGAGATGTACTGTATACGTGCTTGCCATACTTCATGTGTTTGAAAATAAATGTGTCTGAGCCGAAATGGGAATAGCATGTTAGTAGAACACGCTGCTCCATCTTGAAGAACGCATCAGCGTTGCTGTTGTTGATGAGTTGTGTCAGAGAACGGCAAGGAAATTCACAGAAACGCTTAATGTTCTTTCCCCCGAGACACGAGAGAGTAAAAAAATGGTGTCTTCTTGGCACGACTTCCTTGTATTGTGTGTTTCTGTCTACAAACAAAGCAGCCATCAAAGCTGGAGCTGTAGGGGTCCCATCACACCAGCACAGCAGCTCAGGCAGCAGGCAGCAGGTAGCCCACCAGCAGAGGCCCTAAATCGAGTTTCAAATATCTCCCCCCACTCTGCTGCCACCACAACTATCACCTCAGCCACCGCCCCATGAATCTTTAAGCAGTCTCATCACAGCATTGCACCGCCTGAGATCGCCTTGCAGAGCAGAGCGGAGCATAGCGAGCCCAGAGCACTGTCAGTTCTGCTACAGAGGAATGGCAGATTACACACGTCAAACTCTATTAGCAAATTCTACAGATATTTTTCCCCAGACAAAATGTATCGCCCATCACATTTATGTATTTAACAACTTTTTCTTTCTATCTATCTCTGGCTGACAGAGGGAAATTGACTACCAAACGAGACTTATTAGTTGAAGTGTTAGGCGTACGTAGAATAAGCTGTGCAGGCTGTGCAAGAATTGATGTCTCTGAATTATTTTCAGTGAGGTGATGCAGTGCTGTTATAGGGGTACCGTCTGGACTGAGCAAGGTGCTGCTGGGTCTTTATAACTGATAAATCAATGTGCATACATGTGTTTTTTGATCTCAGCAATCTGGATGCCAGGGGTCAGGCTACAGAAGAGCCATGGTGGGGAGTACTTCAGGGTTAAGCAATCTTTCATGCAATCACCAATCATGCCAGTGAGAAAAACACAATTGACATTTTAATTGAATCTATGTCCACACATGCCCACACACTGTTGTATGATCCAGAATTGAGCTGTGAACTCCTGTACTATTGACCTCAGGATTAACACCATGAGATGTTAATGGGGTGGGATTAACAGATCTATGCTGTTCTATCACAGTTTAGTTGTAATGTTGAGCTGAAAGTTCTTCTGTATTGATCGTAGCCCCATTACAAAGTCAGTTCCCACTGACATTATCAATTTATTGCCTGCTGGGACACCATAGCCCCACCCACACACCCCTCATCTCTTGGCCCCAGTGCTCCAGTCTAGTGACTCATTTAAATATCGACGTACTAAATTGTGCTGTTTTGATTTGACACCTACTGAGTGGAATCAAGTAAAATAGTGTTTAGTTTGACTGTCTAAGTTCTGATTTAACACTGTAATATTAACTGTGAACCCTCTGTCAAGAGATGCTTCAGAAGTCTGAAGAGATGGCTAGCCCACTGACATTATCACCTTCTTTTCCTTTGGGCCACCATAGCCTAGGACCCGCACCTCATCTCTGTGCCCCTGGTCACCCTTGGGTCCGTCTGTGCTGCAATTGATGTTGACCTTGATGCACTGGACCCAAAGATTCTTCTCCCTCTTGATGCACAACCTCTTTTTTTAACATCACCCCATCGCACCTTAGAGAGTACGCACAGGAGCTGCAGTGCAGGGCAGTCATGGGTGAGCGGTTAGGGCGTCAGACTTGCATCCCAGAGGTTGCCGGTTTGACTCCCGACCCGCCAGGTCGGTGGGGGGAGTAATCAACCAGTGATCTCCCCCATCCTCCTCCATGACTGAGGTACCCTGAGCATGGTACCGTCCCACCGCACTGCTCCCCATGGGGCGCCACTGAGGGCTGCCCCCTTGCACGGGTGAGGCATAAATGCAATTTCGTTGTGTGCAGTGTGCAGTGTTCACTTGTGTGCTGTGGAGTGCTGTGTCACAATGACAATGGGAGTTGGAGTTTCCCAATGGGCTTTCACGCTTTCACTTGTGTGGAGGAAGCTCAAGGGTGATCAATCTGGATCTCAGCATACTTTACTATTCATCTCTGCTGGCCTAACCTCGACATTAACTCCACTCCCACTCCCCCTGCTGCCCTATCTATCTACGTTCCCTCCACATCCCCTCATCTTCCCATCTACCATTCACATCCTCAACATCCCCCCACATCCCCCCTCCATAACTCTCCATACCTTCCTGCTTCCCTACACTAACCACTCCCTCCCACAGAGAGAGAGAGAGTGAGAGAGAGAGAGAGAGAGAGAGAGAGCGAGAGAGAGAGAGAGAGCGAGAGAGAGAGCGAGAGAGAGAGCGAGAGAGAGAGCGAGAGAGAGAGAGAGAGAGAGAGAGAGAGAGAGAGAGAGAGAGAGACTTTGATTTTTAAAATCCCTTTATTGAACCAACCATGGCCCACACATCCACCAAAACAACCCGCACCTCCCACCCCACCCTACCCCATTAAAAACACCCCTTACCAAAGAAACCTTAACCCACCACCCTCATTAGCTGTCTACACCCCCTTATCCACACACCAATTCTTATCGAATAGTTCAAGGTTGTCAATAGCCTGATAGTAGGCATACTCCACAGTGAGGGCCTTGAACATTCCCACCCGGTCCCCCACACACCCCTCTTCCTCCACTCTGTTACATTTCCAAATGTGTTCCAAACTTGGCTTGCCCCATCAGAAAGAGAGAGAGAGAGAGAGAGAGAGAGAGAGAGAGAGAGAGAGAGAGAGAGAGAGAGAGAGAGAGAGAGAGAGAGACAGAGAGAGAGACAGAGAGAGAGAGAGAGAGATGGGTGGTGTGTCATACATACACGCAACCACAAATTGTACTTGAAAAACACTAAAAAACGAAACCAAACCCACTGAAAAAATATAGTGAATGAAAGGGGTGGCAGAGTTATAGGCGAGCACAGGCGAGGCCAGTTTATAGACCTCATTACTGAAGCCCATCATATCCATTGCAACCCCATTTGTGAGCTGCAGTAAGTAGGCTGTGGATTATTAGCTCACTGATTCTTGAAAGTTTGGCAAAAACATGTCCCTGCAGTAAAATATTAATTCTGTTGAAAATCAACTAAATTTTCACAAACAAAATGAACCCAGGTAATGGCCAAGGGGTCTGTCACACGAATACACAGTTGTTTGAAATATTTAAGTGTAATTTTATTACTTTTCATGGCTATAAACCTGTCCACACCCTGTAAAAACGCCTGTCCCAAGGACTGGCATCATCATTTCAATTGACTTAAAATACAAAAATCACTAACAGAATTGAACAATATCACCATGATGTGGAAGACCATATTAAAGTGGCTCTACAGATGTGCACATAGTGGATGTAAAACAATATTTACTATTATTTACTGATTGCTCAAAATGTGTCCAGCATATTGATCACCACCGTCAGATTTTTTCTAAAAGACAATAAAATCAGGTATGCACAAGGTAATTTTCATTACTGAGGACCCCTTTTCAAACCTTTAGCTCTACTGCCTACTTCACCATCACTGAAGCTCCTGTAAGTTTATTATTTTGTCCTCAATTTGTTAATTTGTTTGGACACTGGTACTGTCCCAACCATAAACTGTCAACACCGTCGGGGGTTTTAATACTATTGTATTACATTAATGTTAATAAATATAATTTTTTTCAGAAAAGGTATGAAGCACCCAAGTACAGAGCGAAAATGAAATGGCTAATGTGAACAAACAATGCATAATATTTAAAAGAGTGTTTTTTTGTCTCACACCGTCAGATGTCACCACCGTCAGATTTTGTTCTGCTCATCATGTTCCATATTTTACTAAATTGTGCTGGTTAATGAAACATTACTAGGCATGTTAGTAATAATTGTGATCCAAAATGATACTCTAGCCACCACTGAGGTGCATTTGGAGGTTTTTTTGTCAGAAAACCTGACGGTGGTGACATCTGATGGAGTTCACCAAAAAACACATGTTTTACGTGTTTTTGACATGTTTTAAGAATATGCATACAATAAGTAGCCTATCTACAGTTATGTTGTTAAAGTAATTCACTTTAATACAGTAAACATGTGTTTTTACTTCTAATTCTGTCTGCCGCTGTTGACAAAACAAGAAAGAGCCCATTTTATGAAAAATGTTAAACATGGGGAGCTTGGCCAATGCATTCACTGCACAGCCAAGACCTACATCTATGATAATACACCTCTATATTTTGGATTTGAACAACTTAAAAGCTGTTTTTTACCACATTTTCAACAACCAGTGGCTTACTTCCTAGATAATCTAACTAATGAAGTAAAAACACATGCTCATACTGTGCACACACAAAAATAAAGTGTTTATGCAAGATGCCATTGACTTGAGAGGGCTATTTATTTTGCTAAATGCAGGTAATAATTAGGCCACTTTCACCACTCTCAGATTACTGTCACCACTGTCAGTTCTTAAGTCACCACCGTGAGAAGGAGTTTTGGACATTTTAAAGGAATGTGCTTACAACATTTTCCTTAGGAGTTGTTGAAATATCAAAGTAATAGCCAATTTAAGCCTACACGAATATTTGTGAAATTACAAAAAAAAAATTGTTGTATTTAGGCGTTAAGTAAGCATCGTATGACGGTACATATTTTAAAATTAGAACACATGAAACAGTATTAAAATAGAACAAAAGTGAATTTTCAACATTTAAAGGCATACGTGTGAACCAAAAAATACACATAATCACTTAAAAACTCCAGATACATATGCAACCAAATCAATACAATTTTAATAACTTTTAATTGTGTCTGACGGTGTTGACAAAAAACAAGGTATGATCGGAGAAAAGCCTGATTTCTGAAAAAAATACATAATGGGGAGATTGGCCTTGTGCATTTCTGAAAAGCCAAGACCTTAGTCTACGAGGATATACCATATAATTTTGTAATTCACTTTGTTTTTTTCTGTCAACATTACAACCTGTTTTAGCCACTTTCTCAAGAATCAGTGAGCTGTTGGTCTGAGTAGACGATATAGTCTCTCTCTCTCAGCCATTACCCACCCGCTACCCGCTCTCGCTCTCGCTCTCTCTCGCTCTCTCTCTCTCTCTCTCTCTCTCTCTCTCTCTCTCTCTCTCTCTCTCTCTCTCTCTCTCTCTCTCTCTCTCTCTCTCTCTCTCTCTCTCTCTACCATATTTGTTGTTTGAATTAGTGTGTAAAGCCAGCCGCTGCCTGCCTGGACCAGACCCAAAGCTCAGATGGACTGACCCCTGCCAGTGCTCGCCTGCTAATACACTCACTGGATCAGAGAGAGTCAAGAGCGCTCTTGATGCCCACAGGGTAGTGGTGTGTGCGTGTGCGTGTGCGTGTGCGTGTGCATGTGCATGTGCTTGTGCGTGTGCGTGTGCATGTGCATGTGCTTGTGCGTGTGCGTGTGCTCGTGCGTGTGCGTGTGCTCGTACGTGTGTGTTTGCACTTGGTGGGATGCATTCAAATCCACAAGTCACGAAGTCAAAGGCAATTTCAATCACAGCTCTAATAGAAACACAGACAGTTCAAATACATGTTGGTGAAGATGATGGACTGTGATTAAAAACTCAACAAATTAACATCCTTCAATTCAGAGTGACACATGCACACTACATACAATTACAGAAAATTCCTCTTGAAAGACAACTCTATTAAATGTGAGGGAAAAGATAATTGCTCCAGTGATGGACATTTCCTTTTATTGCCGTCATTTCTTTCAGGGCATCACTATGTAATTGTCATTTAGTGTGTAATTAAGTGTATTTTACATAGTTTTGAAGTTCATTTTGTGTTCAAATTAAGCTTAAATGAGTCTGAGTCGGAGATAAAAGGCAACTTTCAGAACATCCTGTGATTCACTTCACTTTCATCTCTCTCATTGCCTTTAAACCAACATTTATAAAACTGTTAAAACTACCTTTTGTTGTAAAAGCTAGACAGCTTGGAAAAGCTGTTGCTATCATCATTAATTACTCTGCTGTGTTAGATGAACTTAAAATGTGTGTTTGGTACAAGAGATTTGGGGATTATAGATTATATATATAGATTATATCACTATTATATGGATTTTGTTTGTTTGTTTGTTTTTAATAGATTATCTAAGGAGCATATTCATTGCAGCGTATCAACCACCAATTACTAATGACACGTAATGTATGGGCATTAGATGGCATTGTGCGACCTGACGTCTGAACTCCCCTGAGAAATGTTTATTTCTACCTGGGTGTGACCTGAAGGGCCCTCCGGATTATGACTTCAGGCTATTTAAATGTTCTTTGGAGTGTAACAAATGTGTGATTTTCAGCATTGTAAAGGGTTTTCTCTGGTCTTTGTTGTTTCACAGTGTATGCTCAGTGGGACTACTTGTCTGACTCAGAGTGAAGCGTTGGGTTGTTTTGATGTGACTTAGCGTGTGGTGTTAACAACTACGCAAGTGATGTAGAGACACAGAGGGAGACAGACACGGGAGAAGGCGGGGTAGTGATTGGTATGAGGCCGAGAGGAATAGAGAGAGTAAGAGAAAGACATGAGGAGTTGGGCAGAGAGAGAGAGAGAGAGAGAGAGAGAGAGAGAGAGAGAGAGAGAGAGAGAGAGAGAGAGAGAGAGACAGTATACGGATGGAATGTTAACCCACATGGCAACAAGCCCGACTGTCAAACTAAGGGATTGGGGCGGGCACAGCTTGCCCCCTGCATACCTACTAGAACTTACTGCCACTTGGGCCGCTGTCTTTGTTCTGAGAAAAAATCAGATAATTTTTGTAATGTATCCTTTTGAATGATGTGCTGTTAAATGCTGTCCCTAAAAGAGCAGAATGTGAATCACCAACAGCTCAATAAGTGGAGGTCCAGCGACAGGTACATCACTTAACCAAGTGATAACCTCTTTACCCTGATGAGCAAGGAGCTCTCTAGCAAGCCCCTGATGTCTTAACAGCCACCCCCAATGCAGAAGAGCAGCAGTCAGCCCGGGTACCCTCTAAAACCAATTAAAATTACCATTTGACTTTGGACAGGAGGCCGGGGCTATTGACTGGGCCAATGCATTACGTGGCCACTACAATATTCTCACATTTAATTACCACATCTAAATGGAGGAAGGTGTTGACACTGAAGTCTTTCAAAGAGGGCCTGCTGGTTTTCCTAATTGGGCAAAGGGCCTTACATGCTGTAATACATTAAACTAATGTTTTATATTGATAGGAGATTAATGCCTCTGTTCCCACATGAATACAATTTGATTGTTTACTTGAGGAGAAAGGGAGCATATTACTGTATAAGGAACACAACTTGAAGTATAGTGTGTATTCAATTATAGTAGCCTACTTATCACCAAAATAACATGGCACATAGCCTATAGGCCTGTATACGTAGTAGTTTGTGCAAAGCATATGCACAGTGCATCCATTTTCCCCATGCTGTGCAGTAGTGTAATGCAATTGGTCTGTTTTGGTAGTTTCTGGCCATGATAAATGCATTATGTGGAGAAAAAGTACTGCATGAATATTTGCTGTGAGCAACATCCCTTGTCGAGCTGACACAGGGAGTGCTGCAGCTTATGTTTTCCTGTTCAGCACTGAACACACACAGGCACCCACACATGCATGCACACACACACACGCACACACTGTAATACCATTCTAGACACTGGATCCCCATAAAGGAATATGCAAGCTTGCTGTTAATGCATTATGGAATTATGCCTTAGTTACACTCATAAAAAGTTGCCTGATGGCTTTTTTTTTTACTTAGATAACTTCATATGCTGAAAACATGATATGCCAAAATCTGAGGGAAACTGACCTAGTATTTTTTTCCCCATAGTGGACTCCCTGTTGAATTGAACACTTTGCTTGCCAGTGCTGTTTTTTCTAGGGGTGGGAAAACATGAAAATATTTAATCGCATTAACTCTATGACTTTCTGTGATTAATCGCGATTAATCGCATAGCGCGCGAAACAAAAAAATGAATTTAAAGGCCAACTTCCGATAAAACTCAGTTTTACTCACTCCTTTCGAAGATCGGACGGTCACCCCAAGTTAAACTCACTTGCAAGGCTCTCATAGCGGTGCGTCAACTCTCCTGGCTGTGTTTCCCGGTGTTTCCCAATTTACATACATAATGCAGAGAAACGAGCGAATCACGAAAGCCTTTCTGTGTTTCGTCACGTCGAAAGAAGGCGTTGCCCACAAAGGTTTATATCGACCCATTTATCTAAAAACATGTCGAGTAATTTTTTTCTGCTTGTTTTCAAAACAAGCAACGTCTGGTGGCCCGAAACATAGCTTAGCTTAGCTATCAGCTGGTTGCTACTCTCAGGTACACACACAGCACAAAGCCTCATACATAAAGCCAGCTCACTCTGGTTGCTCCGTGCCTGCAGCTCGCCTAGGGGTCGCTGTCGAAAGAGCACAGCCCTGACTGGAGCCTGCACGCCTCCGCTGGCGCCCCTATAGTGCAGTACCACCCGGGGAAGTGGCGACTCTGTTTCCCATTACATTCTCTCCAAGAACTGGAGGACTGAGCCAATCAGAGACGCGTTTCTTCGAGAGCAGGAGGAGTGAGCCAATCAGAGACGCATTTCCACGAGAAACACGGAACACTCTCTCGTTTCTCCACAAGCCACCTTGCCAGCTTGTAAAAACGTCTTGAAACAAAGCAACCAGAACGTTTTTTAAAACAGGACCAACGCGTAACACATTCAATAACAATGGGGAACACGGCAATATTAATTAAATGACGTTGAGAGGCCATCTTTAAAAGTCATTTGAAACGCATCATTTTATTTGAAAATTACACATTGCCAAATCACTGATTAGGCCTTCACTGTAGCCTATCACCAGGCCGGAGTGGCCATCGGGAGATCGGGGACTTGTCCCGGTGGGCCGCGGCCACGAAATATATTACAGCGGCCGTTTTATGTTTTCAGCCGGCCCCAAAGTGTTTAGCCATATAATAATCTCAACTGACCACTAAGTGTTTAAGTGTCAGAACAAAGAGTTAACTAGCTACGACTCAGTTCTTATTCTATGAGGGTGACTCACCAGTATATATACCGTCTACCCGACCGCAATACTTCAGTGACGGTGTCAAACAGTAAATTGGCCACACCCCTTCTCTACTGATAATGTTCATACACCGTAGATCGCGGAAGTTTACTAGATCTTAGTAACATAGTTTCGTTTTCAGTATTTCAAGAACCTGTGATATTTAGATTGGTTACCAAGGAATGGAAATATTAGTAAGTTGTGATTTATTTTCCGATTTCCACATGACTGTTACAGTTTACAGTCTGCCACTCCAGATTCACTTGTTCTGTGGTTATTGACTTGGGTTACGAACAGACTCCACCAAGTGGTAAGGAAGTGAACTGCAGCTAAGCAGGAAAACACGTTGTACATGTTTTGATGGCATTGGTTTGTTAGAACTAGCGATATATCTCCTTACAGTCGAAATAATGTTATATCATACATATATATGTGGCACATTTAGGATGTAGCCTATTAATGTCTGAAGAAATGGAACAAAATAATTACCACACAAGATTCTGATGTGAGCAGTGCTGGGTGTGTATCCTAAACTGTGGATTAAAATGTAATTGCAAGAAACAAAGACATTTGCTGCGACGAAGACAGCGTTTTAAGGTAGGCCTACACCGTTTGGTTATTCATTTTGTTGACTTATGGTTGTGCTTTGAAGTAGCCTAGGTTTGGCTTAGTTGCTGCATGGTGGGTTTATTGCACAATGTAGACAGACTTTTTGTAAGCTATAGCCTACTCTTCTAAAAATTCCCACACTCAAAACTTTGTGCCCGTGCTCATCCTGTCTTCCTTAAACGATATTTCAATAGGCCTACAAACTGTCAAAATGACAGTGGAGTGCACATTTTCATGGAACAGTAGCGTGATGTCAGTGGTGTAGTCTACTTTTTTCTGGTGACTGTACTGTATATTGGAGCATTTTTTGAAGTGGGTATACTGTATATATTTGTGCCATTCAAAATAATGGATCAATCAATTTTAAGTGGGTATACTGAAATCCCTGAAATTTAGAAGTGGGTATACTCCGTATACCCGCGTTCTACGTACGTAGACTACACCACTGCGTGATGTAGCCTAACCTGCAATGTTAGGGTGAATGCTTTGGACTGTGATGATGGCTGTGTAGGCCTATTTCATCAAGTGTAGGCTACAATTCTCCACTTCAGGTTGATATTTTGACAACACTAATGTCCACATGTAGTAGACCTACGACTGCAGATTTCGTGGTTTTTGTCTTTTTGGTTAGGGAACCATGTTGTTCGCGTTGTTGTTTTTTTTCTTTTTTGGTGTTGGTGGGGGGGTAAAAAGGGCCGCTAAGGGAAAAATTCTCCCGGTGGGAATACTCTTCCCACTCCGCCCCTGCCTATCACAGCTGACCACAGAAGGAATTGGAATTTTAACCCATTTATTAACAGATATTGACATTTCTTAAGATGAAGTAGTAGACCAATCTAATCATATTTTGCATAGTACTGTTACCTATCCTATGTATGTAATATTAGGCCTATATCTTTCAAAATGGAAATGTAGCCTATTTGCCAACATACAGACTACCAAACTAAATTATAGAGTAGCCATAGGCCTATCCTATGTAGCCTAGGCCTAATGAAACAAATTATTGCATTCAATTATTAAAAAAGGCTATTTAAGATTGAACTGAACTGAAATATTAGAAACTATTAGAAATGAGGATAATGGGCCTTCAAGAAACAAAACACTTCTCACTTGAAATGAACAGGCAACAGGCAGACATGTGTCTGTGGGAATGCCCCTCCTTCTCCCTGTGTCAAAGAGAGTGGAGTTACCGTAGGCTACACTAAACTTAGGGGCTCCGCGAAATCTGTTGACGCAGATATGAATGGTGAATATAACTTTGTGATGCGCAGATGCTAGAATCAAGGAAGCGTCAGTGAAAATGTATTTCTTTTACCGCTGATTTTTCAACTATGCCCTGAAGCCTGGTTTGTGCTCCGAAACCAACGTGCTGCGCGATGATGTAGACAGCCTCCGCAGTGAGCCAGCGCCTTCTATGCACGCGCAGCGCAGATGTAGAAACCAACGTTCCCTGAGGAATTTAACCCTGTGAGACCTGAACTATGAAAGCAATGAGAGAAAATTCTATTTTTTTGGAATTTGCTTCAATATTGGTCCCTTATAAGAAATGTAAAAAAAAAAAATCTAAATTTTGTTAAGGTCACTGAGATATTTAATGCATCATATATGATGCATCAGGCTTTAAAGGAATGAAAATTCCAATTTCATGACCATTGAAAAATGACTTTTAATGCATTTACAACTTTTTTTTAATTTAAAAAAGTTGTCAGACAATTTAATTTGAGGATTATCTTTAAATATTTAGTGAGATCCTGCCATTTTTTTAAGCCTATCCTTGTTTTAGCAGGACCATATTTTACATTTCCCACAGCCTGGTTGGGTAATTTTTTTAAATCTATGTAAAAACATAGCTGATCGAATGCTTAACAACCTATTTATGAGTGTAATATAGATTATTATTCATTTTTGATGTGTAATTTGAATATATGGATCTTTTCCTACAATTGGACTATTTCTTCATTTACTTCAATGCACTTCTTATGGGATCATAATTTCAACATTTTGCATTACATTTTGAAAATTGCATGTAAAACCTGTTTCTTAAGGCAATATCTTTGTCTTGAAGTAAAACAACTTGTGTGTTTTGTTAAACGATCGTCGTGGTATGCTTTGTAAGTTTCCCTATGGAGCAAATGCATTGATGGCTGACTTCCTGCTACCGCCGGATGGTGCTTATTTGTTTCATCAGTTTTAGCACGATCTCTCTGCAACACGGTGTAAAAATATAAACTCTTCCTTGATTAATTGCACAAAGCAAGTGTTCAAATTAAAGGATGTAGAGTTATATTTCGGAAATTTGTACACAAACCTTTTGCAATTTGACGATATCTCAGCGTCGGTCAGGGAAACCGCTTCTACTCCATTTTTGCATTTTTCGCCGAGCTGTGATCAACTTGTTGTTGACAGCTGCTCTCTTGTGGCGGTTTCCGTGTACTGCAGGACGTTTGGAAATGACACGGCAGGATGTTTTTGAGATTTTTTTTGTGTCAGCGTGGAGAGGGCTTTGAATTTGATGCATCAAATATGATGCGTCCGGCGCGATAGGGTTAATATCTCGCGGTCGGCTTTTTGATTGGGGCTTTATCAGACAGCTATGTAGCCTACACTGTTTGTTCGCGTGGCGTTATTGACAGCTGATACACAGCATAACAAGGTGTAACGCTATGCCTACAATATTTTTACAACCTTGCCAGCTTCAAAGGCGACGAGCCACATACTGCTCGAGAGCTGCGCAATGAATACTGTAGAACTTTACACAGAAAATGTCCTTCCAGGCTATGTCTATTTTGTTTTGCCTACTTTTCTAGACCCTGATGTTTTTTTTTCTGACCGCAGTCACTGGCAGCAGTAGCAGAAGCGCGCTGACGCTTTTAAAATAAAAGTGTTTAACGACGGTCATAAAAGGCTAAAAAAAAATCCAAAAAAAACCCTGCTGCGTTAAGCGTTAACAAAATTGTCGGGCGATATGGATGTCAAAAGTTAACGCACCGTTAACGCGTTAACGTTGCCCAGCCCTAGTTTTTTCACAATGATATTACAGCTACACATAGATATCACCGAAAGACAAGAAAGACAAGCTCTTAGAGAAGGAACATGACTTTGGAGCAAGGTGGATGCTTTCACACAATTTAGGAGCAGGTTGGTTTTTTTCACACGACTTGGGAGTAGGATGCTTTCACATGAGGGGCTGAAAAAGAAATAGATACTATGATCATCATTATATTTTCCCCAATACCCCACAGTTGCACATCTATGAATCAGTATGCCTAGTATACATCACCTCCTCCCCCCTGTGTGCGCCTTCATGCACGCAGGCACGCACGCAGGCAGGCAGGCAGGCACGCACGCACGCACACACACACACAGAGAGAGGGAACAAGAAAGAGAGCAAGAACGATTAGCCCATTTTAGCCTAAGGCACCTGAAAAAATGCCTGCTGAATTCCCTGAAAGCCCTTTTTGAGAAAATTAAAACCAAGTTGCCTATTAAAACCAAGTTGCATTTAAAAGCTAGGACCCTCATATTGCATTAGAATGTGTTCATTCAACTCTAACATACCCACATTTCTACCAAAAAAGCTCAAATCTCAAGAGGCTCTAGGTGCCAAAGGTCAAACAACGTATACGCAACATCAGGCTAAAATGGGTTAATAGTATGCAACGCCAATGCTCTGAGTTGTGCAATTGTGAAACTCGGTTCACAGACACTTTTCGCAAGCATGCACGCACTCACACAAGCACGCGCACACGCACATATGCAAACTCTCTCTCTCTCATCCCTCTAGCTTGTAGCCTGGTTTACAGTGTCTCAGAGAACCCCAGCCAACTCATTCTGCATGTTTAGCTAAAAAAAGACACAATTAACTATTTAAAGTACCCAGACTACCCACCACAGGGTGCTTGTTTGGCAGGCGAAGCCAGTTTTTACTCGGTTTTGCGCTTGTTCCAAACATGGACCCAAGAGGCATGAATGTCACACACCAAATTAAGAAGAAAGCTTGCTGCCCTTGTGTTGGTGTTCGCTGTCAAATCCTGTTGCCCTGAATTTGTAATGTTGATATTCATCGCTAAATGTTAAAGTTGCTGTTTATATCACTAATTCATCATTGGCTGTGTAGTTACAATCCACAAAGGTTCAAATGTTCATTCTCTGGTTAGTAGCGGAAGTCAGAATACACACATGCACACGCACGCACACATACACACACTCACACACACAAACACACCAAAAAGGTATATTATGCTGGGTAAACTATCTTTAGTCGCAATGTCTGAAGGTCATACATGCGTAGCTTCTCGGCACAACACCACTGTACCTCAACGGTAGATACAAGTCTTGTTGGCTCACCAGTTTATGGCTTGATTTTGTCTCGATTATGGATGCTCATCTCTTTTTAGAATTGCTTTCCCCAAGCAGACATGCAATACCTTGGATTCAGTTACACTTGTAAGATTGCTATGTGTGGTTGCCAATTTCTGCAAGACTCATCCATATAGGCAGTGTAACATGTAGCTCAGTGTACTGTATGAACTGTTTTGAGGCATTTTCTATAGGATTTCTGCATCCAAACCTCTGCAAGCAGCTAGTCATAAGTAATGCAGGGCAAAGTCTGTTGCTGAATGTTCTCCCTGGTGAGTAGCGAACAACAGGTTACTTGCATTTGTCTGCATGACTAATCATAAGAATAATGAAAAGTTTTTAAGCCAACAATGGCAAGATCTTATTACATACTGTATCACTCAAACAGAAAAAGGATTTAGTAGGGAGGCTTTTTTGACCACTTTTTTGAAAACCAATACAATGTATGAGTACATTAACCCTCTGAGGTGTAAAGCTAGATTTATGCTTCGCTCACATAGAATCTGCGTCCGTCCGTTTTCTGTCTATGCGAGTCCACGCCCCCCTCTCAGAGGCTCTGCGCCCGTCGTCTAGCGCCTCGAAAAAATTCTAACTATCCGTCGGACGGACGCGGAGTACGCAGACAAAAAGGCACTATGATTGGTCGTCTCGCTACTTCCTTGTTCTGTTCTTGTGGCAGCGCAATGGCAGTAGTTTGCGAGAGCAGAGCTGTATTCTGTTAAAAACTTTATTAATGCCTTGTGTGTAAATGTGTGTAAATACACGAAGCTAAGCTAAGTAACAAACAATGCATCAGTTGAACACTCGTGGCACAATGCCTGCGGTTTTACTACCATTCCTCCACCGAATGTAAACACACATCGGCAGAATCAACTGTCTTTACATGCTTGCATTTTCTGCTCGTGAAAACAGACTGGGTATGTCAAATAATGATACCACTGCATTGCCTTTGCAATTTGTGTGAAAATACCTAGCTAACCGGGATAGAAAGCAACATTGCTTAATGACCGCAGTGCTTACAATGTAGTGAAAGTAGCCTAATCGCGCAATTTCAAATTTGGCTGGCAACGAGACCTCGGACCTCGCAGAGCTCGCAGATGCATGAATACAAAATTGGTTCGTGGCCACTCCCACGCGACTTTTCACGCTCGCAGTTGCTGAAGTCTAATCTGACCTTA
Organism: Engraulis encrasicolus; assembly: GCF_034702125.1. Lineage (NCBI taxonomy): Eukaryota > Metazoa > Chordata > Actinopteri > Clupeiformes > Engraulidae > Engraulis > Engraulis encrasicolus. The sequence continues at coordinate 54,834,663 of NC_085866.1, forward strand.
AGGCCTTTCAGAGGCTTTTAGGCTGCTTGCACCACCCTGACATTTTCAAGTATTTTCAGCTAACAGTAAGCATCTATGCAAAAGTGGAATATATGGTTGTATTGTGAAAAGCCTGACAAGAAATAATCTGAAAAAAAATTGGATGTCATACAAACATGTTTTATTTAAATTGAGTATAAACACAACTGTACAAAAAAACAGGTTTCAGACGTCTTCAAAAAGTTCAAGAAAACACACAATAAATATATCTAGCCAAGACTTTTGAAGTTTGAATCTTGTAAACAAATGTGTTGGCAGCATAAAAGTGAAAAGGGCATTTAGAAATGTTTTGTTGTTTTCATACAAAATGCAAAAAAGAATGACTATGTCACTGCCACTGCCTGTCTCATTTGAATACTAATGAGATAGGTGTGAAAAACCTCTAATGGCCCACACCCCCCTGTCAATCTCCATGTGCTCTGATAGCCCCAACCCCCCTGTCACTCTACGTCTGCTGTGTTTACCCTACCTGAAAGGGGCGTGTTGTCACCTCTGAATAGCCACTCAAGCACCGGTACTTTACATGTGAATATCTATACTAGGTGTGGTTGCTACAGGCAGAGAGTACAGAATATGCGAAGATTTCTTTTCACTTTCTTTAAATTGGGCCAGCTATATAATTTATTTAATATATATATATATTTGAAATCTGGAAGGTCTGAGGTTTCTAATGGTGTAACTTATGTGTTTCAATGACAAAAACTCACAGAGTTACAGATTTGTTTTTGGAGACATGTCAAATTGCCCTCTCAAGGGCACTTAGACCTCAATGGGTTAATGTCTGTACTTACCGATACCGAATATCGATACCGATACTTTTACCCCCAACATACAATGAAAATTAATGCACAGCCTTGTTTTTTCCACCTGCGATATTAAAATGCTTTATTGTCAATTTCCATGTACATTTAAATGTTAGTAAATGTATGAGGCGGCGCTTTTTTTATGATGCTGCTTTCAAGTCAATGGAATGTGATGTTGCATTGTTTCTTGCAGTAGCGGTATCGGTGCCTGGTATTGTCAAGTGTTGTCAAGAATATGACTATAATGAACAGTATTGGTTTCAGTGCATTTCAAAGATTTAGGAAGATGTGTTTGATGTTTGGTCGTTTTCCTGATAGAATACTAAGTTAGAGAACATTGGAACCCTTTGCTTTCAACCGGGTGGCCAATGGGTAGAGAGTTGGTCTTGGGAGCGGATTACTCCCCAACACGGCTCTGCAGTCCATGGCTGAAATGCCCTTGAGCAAGTCATCATTACATAGCTCCAGGCAGACTGTCTTTATACTCACTCAGGATAAGCGTGCCAGATAAGTGTACCATAATCTAATGTGATGTAAAAAGGCCTGAAGCTATAGGGTGTAGTTGGCACAGGTGGTGGAGATTTGGATCTCTTCACAGAAAGACTTCTAACAGAGGCACAGATATAGAAACAAGGTCGAATGAAAGAACAGAGAGATGTCTCTGCCCAGATCGTAAACAGTTTGGAGGTGTGAAAAAAAGGTGAAGCAGGTAAAATCGTGACTGACGTGACTGTGAATGCAGAGCGCACCGATCAGACCTCATACGAGGTCACATTAGCTTCTCTGTGTTCATTAGTAATTTATTTCTGTTACTGAATGTAGCTGGGAGCTGTTTACTGGGTGTGTGGTAAAGAGCATTGTCGACTCCTCACATGGCCGGCTGTGTTGTATTGACGCCGTTTGGTTGCATTTGTGCGACGCCACAGCAGATTTGGGTTGAATGGGACTCACTGTTAACTGGAACCACTCACACTAGCCCTCCTCACTTGTGTGGATCAACGCACAATGTCAAGATTTCACTCCAGATAGGGAGAACCCCATCCATACAAATCCAATGGATTCAGCTATTCTGACATTGTTGTAAATATGCATTCGTTCAGCTGTCTTTCTCTCTGTTGGCAACTCTGTAGTCACACATTATGTCTCTTTGTGTGTGTGTGTGTGCCTACTCCTAATCAAGCCTGTATCATTACCCTTGAACAGCTTTCGCTGCATGTGCTGCTGAGACCAAGTATCTGTAATTTAAAAACATCCAGGGAAATTCATTAACACACCAATAACTGAAACTAGTAGAAAATGAAGTCCAGTTGGAGTGCTTCCTGGAACTGTCTAGTTTTTTAAGATGGTGCTCTTTGGTGACAGGCTTGGTTGATTTCAAAAAAGTTTTAGAAATACCAAGGCACTCATCTTTGTAATTAAAATGCCTTTATTTTGTTGGCCATAGCATGATTAAAATACTCCTGACGAAGGCTTCATGCCGAAACGCGTTGAAGTATTTTAATCATGCTATGCCCAACAAAATAAAGGCATTTTAATTACAGTGAAGATGAGTGCCTTGGTCTTTCTAAAACTTTTTAAAACTGAAACTAGTAATTGAAATCATACCTTAATAATAGCAATTGTAATTGTTATCGTACCTTTAACAAATTCCCAACACTTTTCCTAATGGACCCATGGAGGTAAAACCTGTAAAAAGCCAAAGTACATTTCCTGTCATGAGCAGTGCTAATCTGTTTAAGGCAAATAGGGAGGATCTCATGACAGGCCTGGGCCTAAGTACACAGATCAATACCCAAGTCAGAGGCTTTTAAACCCAAGTAGTTGAATGGGCAGGAAACAGAGTTGATTAATGCAATGCCTGTCCTTACCTCCTGTAACACACACACTCCGCAAGCACACACTCGCACAGTCACAGTCTGATAGGCATGTGCCTCTCCCCTAAACCCCACAAACCAAACCAAAACAAGGAGGGAAAGAGAGAGCACAGGCCTAACTTGGCGGTCGTTATTTTCATCCAGGTCATGTTAGCTGGGTGAAAATAACAGTGTTATGCCCTACAGTAGTGTTTTTAAATCTACAATTTCTTCCTCTGAATCAGTTGAAATATTTAATGTGAGCAAAAGCCAGTTTAATGCAATTGGTGTTTTTCCCTTTCTGCTTACCATAACAATTCATTATCCTGTTTTTGCCCAATGTGCATTTTTTTCCTTTCGGTTTTGTTGAGTTTCAAGTCTTTTCAGAATAGCACAGCACATCATTTATCTTCTTCATGTTAACTCCTTATGTGCCGTCACTCCTAAACGCTTCACAAACTGCCATCATGAAATTCCAAACTGAGTGAGTGGGCCTGGTGCAGTATTAATTCAAGGTTCACTGACAATATGTCAACACTTATGACTTGTAGAAGAAGGACCAAGTGCAAGAGGGTAATGGTTGAGGCTTGAAATTACTCGTCAGCTCTACATCAGGGAAAATCATTGGTCCCCATTATACGGCCCTGGAGTTCATCTAATGCTGAGGCAGAGTGAAACTTCAGTGGAATGAAAAAAAAATAATTTGGGACTGACCAAAAGATCATACAAAAGAAGTGATTCAGGAAGCTAGTGATGGGGGTACGGGAGAAAGGCTTAAACTTGCTCATAATGTACTTTACATACCAGTATTTTATTGAGGTCCTAGAAAGATAAAGTGGAAAGAACAGAAAAGCAAAAAAAAAAAAAAAAATGTAATATGAAAAAGTCAGAAATCTGACTAAAATGAATGAGATTGTGTAAGGGTGCATATGGAGGTTGGGGCTGGTAATGCAATTTGAGCATGCAGAGTGGACCCTTTAGTGTGTTTGCGTCAGGTCAGTCCCTCTCAGATCCCCTTCTTTATGTCTGTCCCAAGCAGGAAGTGAAAGGATTATGCGGGCAGTGTCATGGCTGACAAGGTTGGCACGGTACCTCTGAGGGCCACCATTGTCCCCTCAGCTGAACCGTGTCATTCTCATGCCCAGCCGTGACATCCACCATCCACCTGTTTCCGTGGCAAACATGTTCTGTCACGGCTGAGTAGCCTGTGGAGCTTTACAAGACAATATAATAAGAAGGACATTTGCAATTGTGTACGTAATGGAAGTCATGAGAAATTCAAAATTTGGAAGAAAAATACATTAGCATATTTCTGTACTACAATGTTAGCATATATAGAAACCTATACGCCTTTTTTGCTATGGTAGAGTAAACAAAGTGATGGGCTTACTTTAATAGTATTCAAGTGTAATTAATATGGCTGTTTTTTTTAATAAAATCATTTGCTCAGACATAACACTCCTGGTGCCTCAGGGTTCTTGGTAGCTGAGCATTTATTTCTCTGAAGTCAAGCGTGAAACCAATCAACACCATGCCTGCAAATCTAATTTAACAACTCCTACATGACATGCACATTACGCATAAGGGCTCCCAACACTTGGGGGGTCATAGCCTACAGTAACCTGACTGCATAACTTCTCACTACACACTGCCTCAGCTTCAGCCTGTGTGGCACTCTGGCGTCACTGGTTACTGAAAAAGAATTACTGCATCACAGCCTTATTATGATACTAGACTTTCTTTAGGCCTACTTACACAATACAAGTTCATGCCCTTTTGGCTCTACCCAGGTTTGTGTGAGGGACAAGTGCTGTATGGCCATGCTGGTGGGTGTGCCTTAGCTGTGATCAGGCGACATTTTGGCTAACAAATCTATATTCCCGGTTAGAACTGCAACTCTGAGTATTGAACAACACATAGCTTCCCAATACTGTAATCACTGACCAAACAGCCAATGGTGCTTTAACTTTGAATGGCTGAT
>NC_085866.1:54841838-54844338 GCF_034702125.1 Engraulis encrasicolus
TCAGGTAGCGTATGCTTGCTTTCGCTTGTCTGTTTGCTTGCCCGGTTGGTTGGACCACCGTGGCTGTGAGAATTGGAAATTCGCAGTTCTGGTGTTCCTCCACACTCTATTTTGTCTCTGGGAACCTCAGTCAGTCTCCCCTCTCCCTTTTCCCTTTCTACATGTCTCGAGTGCATAATGTTCAGTTCTAAAGACATTTTTTTTTTTTTTTACAATTTTTCTTTCAAATCATTTTTGTTCAGGTTTTCTTTGTTTGTTAATATGAGATTGAATTCACTTATTTACCTACATTACAGTAGTCAATGTTTGTTCAGATAAAAGTCATTCACTTATTCACCTTCATTGTAGTGGCACTGTAATTACAGCGCCCACTAACTTGCACACAGCCACTAGGACACTGTAAAGCAGTTAACTCCTGGACAGCCTGACCTTTCTATGCACCTCCCTAAGTGCAGCTAAGCAACCTTTTTTGAACACCCCTCGGCCTACTCATAAGCCTCACAACGTCCCATTGACCTCATTATTAGCCTGCCAACGCCTCCCTTAGTATTGAAAAATAAAATAGACTAATGCCCCTCAATGGGAAATAAGTCCCGCCCCCACTCAGTTGTATCCTTTTCAACGCCCCACTAGTGCTTCCCAACGGCCCCTGGGGGGCTGTAGTGTCCTTGTTGAGAAACACTACACTGTCCTAGATGGCTCTTTTAGCAACTCAGAGAGAGAGAGAGCGAGAGAGAGAGAGAAAGTGAGAGAGAGAGAGAGAGAGAGAGAGAGAGAGAGAGAGAGAGAGAGAGAGAGAGCAGTTAAAGAGTTAAGAGTCAGCAATAAAAAGAAGTGGAAAGTGCTTTTTAATTTGTTACAGTAAGCACCATAATGTTGCATGCTGCATAATGTTGCTTTCTTAGTTTTCCGGCACGTATTACCTTACGGTCAATCCCATTACACCTCTTAGCCCTACGCCTTTCCCCTTCGCCTCCGTTTTGCGCGTCCACGTGTAGGGGTAGTGGCGTCTTGATTCACGTTCAGACAGAGGGGTAGGGGTACGGCGAAGGGCTTTTCACCCCTCCGCGAGGAGATTTTCCGACACCACACTCCGTTGACGGAGGACTACGACAGATTTCCCTGAATGCATCGCGAATGCCTTTAAAAATTGGCAGCAAGCCGCGGCATCCACAGCAGCACACAAGTTTAAGTATTTTCGCCGCAATTGACGGTTTTAAAGTGGTAATAATTATTCCATTGTACTAGGTTAAGTTTAACATTGTCCTAATGTGTGATGGTTATTGTCTCCGTGAAACGCACATGAAAAAAATCGCTATTAACGTTAACCTAATACATGGAATTAGTGACAGCTGTGAGTGTCATTCCGTGATTGTTGAAGGGGTATCTCAGGTGCTGTTTCCACGTAGCTGGATATTTTTATGTGTGGATATTTTTTTTCTCCTGGTTGCATTGGTTTTGACCTTCCCACGTAGCAGATATTTAAAATCCTGGTATAAAAAGCAGGAGAAAAGAAAATCCTGTTTAGGGGGCTGAAACGCATTTGTTACAATGTAGGATTTATTTTTATCCACATGTTGCGTTTACACCTCAACAGGAGAAAAAAATACCCTGCTAAAAAAATATCCTGCTACGTGGAAACAGCTCCTCAATCCATAGGCGTTGAATTTCAAGCCCTACACCTTGCGGCTTCGTTTGAAGGCATGACGGGCAAGAGGAAGGCATAGAGGTAGGGGTAGAGATTAGTAATTGGAAAGAAAAAGGCAGTTACTGTAGTTCAGGGGTCACCAACCCGTCAATCGCGTCAATCGCTTTCCTAGTCGATCTTGGGGCAGGAGGAAAGAAATTGGACGATAGGCTACAGAAAAAATTAAATACACTGCAGCAGTAGCCTATCTGATTGCCGTTCATATTTGCGTCTGTATTTCGTTGTTATAAGCTCACCCCTCGTGTTGTGTTATTTTCTTTCTTCCTTTAAAAAAAAAAACTCCTGCTGGCAATACAGTTGCAAGTTCGACCGCTGATGAAGCCAAAAGCACACATTTCATCAAGAATGGCAGGAGGAATTCCTGTTTACTTTCGTGAAAGAAAAGTGTGCGTTTGTTGTACCATCTGCCACAGGCACTAACTATCAAAGAGACATCTTTTGTCGAAACACAAGAAGCCTTTTACAAACGAGTCTGTTAAGACCATGTGCAATACAGCCAAAAAGGTGGAGTTGTCTTGTTTTCGCCGACCATACATAATACTGCCAAAATAATGTTCTGACCTTATCTAAATTATTTGGCACAGAATACAAGAATACAACACAGAATAATGGTGCGAGTATTTCCCTCGGCACATAATGAAAGCTAATCGGATATCAACTGACAACGTGGTGGTGCTGAAGGACAGCGCAGGAGGGAAAGAAGTTGCAGCGCAACTTGTCAATCACCTTAGTCGCGTTTCGTCAGTCCAACGGAAATAGAAAATGAACGGCGATTGGCAAGACAGCGGCAGG
>NC_085866.1:54849338-54889338 GCF_034702125.1 Engraulis encrasicolus
GCGTGCGTGCGTGCGTGCGTGCGTGCGCGCGCGTATGGGTGTGTGGTGGCAATACTGATAGAGTTGTATGCATGCCAACACCTTTCCATAAGCTATTGCTTGTGTTTACATACGTGATGAGGATGTCAAAATACAGTGAGTCCAATAAGTATTTGATCCCTTGCTAATTTTGTTGGTTTGCCTACTAACAAAGACATGATCAGTCAATAAATGTTATGATAATATGTATTCTAATATGGAGAGACAGAATATCAAAAAGAAAATCCAGAAATTAACTTAAGAGAATATATATTAATTTATTTCCATTTCATCAAGCAAAATAAGTATTTGATCCCCTGCCAACTGATAACAGTTCCAGGCCCACAGACCAGATGGGCACTTCCGATCAACTTGTCATCTGAATTAAAGACACCTGTACATACTAACATGCATAAACGACACATTGAATCAGCAGAATCAGTCCATAGTATGAGTGAATCAGTCACACTCCTAACTCACCAGCATGGGAAAGACCAAAGAGCCGTCAAATGATATCAGGGACAAGATTTTAGACCTGAACAAAGACTAAATGGGCTGCAAAGCCACAAGAAAGAGACTGGGTATGAATGACTTATTAATGACCCAACTGTTGATGAATTTCTTCCATAATGTGAGGAATACAAAATGACAATCCATCAGCCTGTCTGGGGTTCTATACAGGATTTGACCTTTTTTAGGGATTTCATAATCATGAGAACAGAAAGAAAACACCCTAGACCTGTACGGGATAAACTAGGCAATGATATCAAAGCTACTGGGACCAAAATCACTGAGAAAACTACTGGTAGCACTTAATGCCACAGAGGTTTAAAATCCTGTAGTGCACACGCGGTACCTCTACATCAAAAGGAACCTGTGCAGTCCCACCTGAGGTTTGCCAACGGACATCAGACTGGTTTAGGATATGAAAAGGAGGTGCTGTAGTCAGATGAAACCAAAATCAAGCTGTTTGGCATTAACACAATTCAATGTGTTTTGAGAAAGAGAACTGCTGTCTATGATCCCAAGAACACCCTCCTCACCATCATGCATGAAAGTGGTATCATTATGGTTTGAGGGTGTTTGTCTGGCCAAGGCACAGGACAACTTCACATCGTCAACGAATGGATGGAGGGAGACATGTAATGTGCAATCCTGAGTGCAAACGTCCTTCCCTCCACCGCTACACTGAAGGGTGGGCCATTTTTGGATCTCCCAACATGACAATAATACACAACATACAGTCAAAGCAACAAAGGAGTGGCTCAATAAGAAGCATATTAAAGTCATGAAGTGGCCTAGACAGTCTCCAAATATTAACCCTATAGTAATTCTATGGAGGGAACTGAACCTCCCATTTGCCAAGCTACAGCCACAAACTATTAATATTTTAGAGATAATCTGCAAAGAAAAATGGGAAAAATATTTTCTACTTTATGCACAAACATTGTCATCAACTAAAAGAAGCATCTGACCTCAGTGCTAGACAACTAGGGCTTTGCCACAAAGCATTTCATCTTCTTTAGCTAGAGGGGTCAAATAAAATTATTGGCCTAAATTAAATACAAATAAATAAATTAGTTTAAGTTATTTTCTGGAATTTCTTTTTGATATTCTGTCTCCCCATGTTTGAATACACATTATCATAAATTTATAGACTGATCATGTCTTTATTAGTGGGAAAACCGGCAAAATCAGCAAGGGATCAAATACATATTGGACTCACTGTACATTGTAATTGTAAACAGTGCTGAACAGGGATTTCAATCACACCCTCCGTCATGAATACCAGAGAAGGGATGGTACAGCCCTGTCTCCTCCCTCAGCTGGGATATCAGCCATAGCTTAGACTGCTTTGACCATCACTTTGCATCACACAGCGGTCCACAGTAGTGGATTTAACAGCAAATCCTTAAATCACATTTATCAAAAGCTGCTGTATGGGCTTGATGAATATGAATGAGGAATAATTTCATTCACAAAAAATGAAATGGGTGGAAAAAGGCTCAGATCAGTTTTTTGGGCCAATAGAATTTCCAATTCAAGAAGCAAGAGGGAGGTGTACCCCACAATACAAAAATGATCCTGAAATGATATTGGTAATAGTATTGCCTCGACCCAGGCCAAAACTGAATAGTAGGCTGCAGTTGTACAATGCTGTCTCCGATATTTTGCTGGTACTCACTAAAATATAAAAGAACAGAACTGCTGCTTTAACTTTGTGCTCTTGGTTTCAACAGATAGAGAAAGAGAAAAATGTTAAACTTTTTAACTCAAGAAAAAGAGCAGAATGTGGTTCTGCATTGACACTTAGTTGAGCAGGGCTGTGTAAGTCCATCAGGATTATCCAACGTCAGATAACAGCTACCGCTGCCATGCCACCCAGAGTAAGAATGATGGCTCAGGCTACCAGGGTGTGTGTGTGTATGAATGTGTGCGTGCGTGCGTGCGTGTGTGCGTGTGTGCGTGCGTGCGTGCGTGCGTGCGTGCGTGCATGTGTGTGAGAGAGGGGGAGGACAGTTGAGGAGCAGGGGGAGAGTGAGGAGGAAGTGTGGTGGAAGGAGGATGGAAAGGAAGCTAGGAGAATGAAATTACATTCTCAAGTTAAGTTAACTTACAAACTTAAGGCAGCAGGGCAGCTTACTTTTTAAACGTTTCACTGGTTTGCAATATTTTGCGGTGCAGCCGAGGGGGTGAAGGAGAGGAAGGTAGTAGGAAAGCAGGGAAAGTAGTGAGGACAGAGGAGACTGGGGGATGCAGAGGATGGTGAGGGGATCCAGAGGAAGACCAGGGAGCAACCCCAGGGGCATACCACAAGGGATTTGTGCCAGTTCTCTCACACACATTAGTGTGTCTGTGAGGGTCCATTAGCACTGTGATCTCAGTAAGCTCTCTCTCACACACACACACACACACACGCACACATGCACGCACGCACACACGCACACGCACACACAAACACACACACACACACACACACACACACACACACACACACACACACACACACACACACACACACACACACACACACACACACACACACACACACACACACACACACACACACACACACACAGCCCTAGGCTGTGGGGGTAGTAAGGCAGTCAGCCAATGTGTTATCACTGCACTACAAGACTGTCTGTAGAGCTGGCAGACATTGGGGGTTAGAGTCAGGGTTATCTGGCTGGATGGGCTGTGTGCGTGTGGGTGTGTATGCATGCATGCGCGAATGTCTGTGTCTGTGTGTCTCTGTCTATGTGTGTGTGCATGCATGTACTGTTTGTATCCCTTAGAGATGGCTGTCTACGGCCCCTGTGGTCACAGTGCATTGCTCGTCTCAAAAGGTTGGATTGAGACCGGAGGGAAAACCCCATGCCGAAACACACATCACCCACTCCTTTCACTCATCCACTCACTCACTTGTTCTCTCATTCTCTTTCTCTTTTGACGTCAGCCCCTCTCTCATCTCTGTAGTCTGTCTGTTTCCCTCTTTCTCCATCCCTCCCTCTCTCTCTCTCTCTCTCTCTCTCTCTCTCTCTCTCTCTCTCTCTCTCTCTCTCTCTCTCTCTCTCTCTCTCTCTCTCTCTCTCCTTACAGGCCTGTGGGTCATTCTCCCAGAAACTTACATTTTCAGTTCCAAGAATCTTGGGGGAAAAAAGAAGGTTTTGACGATCTGACTGCAGTCATATTGAGAATATTTTAAACTGTCAAAAATTAATATTTGGCAAAGTTTTCATGTTTAAATTAAATACATTTTAAAGCGAATTTCACTGTTAAAATGTCAGGCCTTAAACTTATATCTATAATATATAATCTATAGTATATAATCTATAGTATCTATAAATGTGATGTCCTTGAAAATATATGTGTTCAAACACCATCTCTATTTTGTCATGTGCCCCTTGTTGTATTTAATCATTTCTAGTAAGCCTATCCAAATTATTACCAATTTTACAGATGATGTAAGTCAAACATAACTACATAATTCTCAGAAACACCATGTACCAGCAACCTGTATTGATACGTTTTTTTTAAGTATCTGCATATCTTGCTTTATATATATAACCAGAGTGATTCTTAAAAAAATGGATAGTTATTTACTTTTTTTGATAAATGTCTGTGTGACAAGACTGACACCCATACGTGACAAGACTGACAGTGTCAACAGGTGGCCTGCCATTTTTTATGCTAAAAGATAATGTATATACCAAAGGAAATATATTTGTATAATAACTTACTTGTTAAAAGAATAGTAGGCCTACATTTGTATTAGCCTAGTGAGCGAAACCCCTACAGCTGAAAGCTGACAGGGGTGTAGTGTAGCTGGGATGCCGTGTGGGCAGGATAAATGGTTGTCTATCAAAATGCCTCAGCACTCAATGCCATGCAATAGGATGCTGCAACAATCTGTCTGACTGAACACATAAGAAACTTCCATTCACTGTAAGTCTGAACACCACAGTACACCAGCCCTACACTACACAAATACGGTAACTCCCATGTCTGTCCAATACCACAGTACATCAGCCATTCTTTCTCCAGGCACGATAAAGCAATGACCTATTTGCATTCTGCCTGACTCTATATTCATGAATTTGTTCATGAAGTTTTTATCAGTGATGCCAGTTAAACTACTCTATCTGTTCTACTCTACTCTACTCTACTCTACTGTACTCTACTCTACTCTACTCTACTCTACTCTACTCTACTCTACTCTACTCTACCCTCTACTGTCAATCCACTCTACTTTTGTCTACTCTACTATCTTATCTACTCTACTTTAATGTCAATCTACTCTACTCTACTCTACTCTACTCTACTCTACTCTACCCTACCCTAATCTACAGTCAATATACTCTGCTTTGCTCTGCTCTACTCTATTCTATTCTGATCTTCTCTACTTTACTCTACATCCAAATGAAAGCTATTCCTAACCAAAAGACTCAGTACAACCAAATCAGTATGACTTGGAAAAAAACAAAAAAAAATCTTCCCAAGACTTCCCGATGAGGATTTGTGTGTAGCAGATGTGCTTGAGCAGTGACAGATGGCCATTAGAAGGACAACCAGCAAAAAGCTAGAGTGAGATAAAGATGAGACAGTGGAGACTGTGTGCTTGTCGTTAAACGCACAGCTTGCGCTTTGGTGCTAATTTAGTGGAAGGAGATGACTGGACCATCAGACAGCCTTGTGAGGATTCCTGTGGAGTGCATTTGAATGGAGAGTACACACAGATTGATCTTTATGACTACTTTGGTAACTATGTAGTTTGATATTTGCTTTTAAGCAACAGCTTGGGTTCTATTGTCCTTATTTTGTGTTTTCTTGTTGCCGTAATTGCCATAATTATCCAGGGCTCCAGACATCAGGCCTCTGGGCAGTGGTGGCATTTAGCATGGAGATTAGGAGAAAAGTGCTCCTGGACACCCACCCAACACCTTATCTCTCGTGCAAAACATTTGTCAGAAAAAAATGATTTTCTCCTGCAATTCTCCCGTAAATATTTTTTTGTGGCATTCTGTGATTGCTCAACCATCATTTCTACCATGGACAAAAATAAAGGCAACACAAGGCACTGAGAGAAGAGAAGAGAAGAGAAGAGAAGAGAAGAGAAGAGAAGAGAAGAGAAGAGAAGAGAAGAGAAGAGAAGAGAAGAGAAGACTCTAGATTACAATTGCAAACAGTGAGGCCAATGATTTGGCCAAATATTTATTCCACCTGCCTTTTTACTACGTGACAACATGGCAGCTATGACTTGTTTGATTATGTTACACATAATCAGATTTAGGACTTCCTAACTGTATGGAACAAAATAGATTTCCCCTTCCTCAAATATATCCTCTCCCGCATTTATCACCTGGCAGGGATTTCCCATTTCCACGCCTCCACACTTTTCTTTTCATACTTTTTATAGGGGTGCTGAAAAGGGTTTTAGCCATTGTATCCAGCTAGACTTCTAATGGTAGTGTCTGCAAGGTGTCTGGATGAAGATCTACAAAGTACTTTGTAGGCCATATGCAGAAAACACATTATAGAAATGATATATGCAGACATATGAAGAGCTCTTTTCCAAAACGCTATATCCACCATTTTTGACTTTTGCATTTTAATATTGGAATTGACTGTTAAGAGGTCCTATCATCTATGTGTGAATTCTTGCCATTCAAATGTTTTGAGAGCATACTTTAAAACCTCTATAAAAATGCATTTTGCAATGCATTTCAATGGAATGCCCAATACAAAGATGTCAATTTCCCAACATTCTATAAAATGGATATATCTCATTCTGGAAAAGAGCTCTTCATATATGCCTTGTGATTCTTTGTCTACTATTTAAAACTATAAATTGTCCTACTGGTCTTGGGCAGCTCTCAAGACTGAATATAGGCCTACAGTAGGCTGGATATGTGTGTGTGCGTGTGTGTGTGTGTGTGTGTGTGTGTGTGTGTGTGTGTGTGTGTGTGTGTGTGTGTGTGTGTGTGTGTGTGTGTGTGTGTGTGTGTGTGTGTGTGTGTGTGTGTGTGTGTGTGTGTGTTTGTGAGTGTGTGCATCCGCACACGCGCATGCCTTGTATCAATGTGACAGCACGTCAGGAGGCTCGAAATTTGATCCAGACAGAAGAGAAAATGGAAGAGAAATGCCACGCGCCATTCATTTGCTTGTCAGCTGCCGATATGACAGAGGGAAGGAAGGAGAGGAAGGGGAAAAAAGGGAGGGAGTGACAGAAAAAAGAAATTGAGAAAAAACGCCAAACATAGAGATAGAGAGTCAGGTGGACAGAGAAAGTGAGAGAAATAGAACAAGAAAGAGAGAAAGAAGTCAAGTCAAGTAGGTTTATTGTCAATTTCTTTACATGCACTGGTCATACAAAGAATTTGAAATTACATTTCTTGCTTTCCCATACAGACATAGACTAATCTAGGTAAGGACATAGACAGTATAGACATAGACAGTACTTATACATGGACTTAAGACAGTATGGACATAGACAGTGCTCATACAGACATTTAAAGTGCAAGACTGGACAACAGAAGACTTGTAGAGGACATACATTAAGAGGTATTTGTTGTGCTTTTGTGCTTTTCCTAAAAAAGAAAGAAAGGGACCAGGGGAAGGAGGGGGGATTGCTAATGGGCAAAACAACCAAAAGATGAAGGATAACATGGACTCTGTCCCCTGCCACTGTTTTGGGATGTTGATCTAGAGAGAGAGAGAGAGAAAGAGAGAAGAGAAAGAGAAAGAGAAAAGTGATAGACATGTGATAGACATTTGCGGGTCAGTTTCCTCTCGCTACTTATCTTCTCTTTTGACATTTTGAATTTTATGAGGGCCTAGAAAGACAAGTTCTCTCACATCCCAAATGAAGGAGAAATAAATGATCTGGAGAAAAAAAGAAAAAGAGTTGGGGAGGAGTATTTTGGAGGAGACACAAGGTAGATGAAGGATATCTACAGTACCAAGACAAGCACTCGTAAGAGTCACTCGTGCAAGCCTCACTTGTCAATTCTCTGGCTTACATCATAAAGCAAGATGTTCCACGGTTGCCGTGACACCAAGGTAAAGGCATAAAACAAGATGTTATCCAGAGGTCATGCTGGTTGCACCCACTGGCCCCATATGGCTAAGCCGGTATAATACACCCTAAACACTCACGCCTCCTGTCTTTTGTGAATGGTCTGACCCATTCATTGATGAATTAGAAATTGTTTAAAAAATAATAATCACATTCCATGATTTTAATATGCCCACTTCAACATTAATATTAAAAATCTGCAAAAAATTATATTTTCTCATCTGCAGTTTCTATTTCAACAGGCTTGATTTTACCGCATCAGGAAAGGTCTGAAGATGACAATTGGGTGATACATCAACTTCAAATTTTTAGGCCCAATGTTGTTATCTAAATAGATTAGGGTGTCATTTTAAAGGTCATTTCTACTGCATGATGATGACATTATGTTGTATATCAGTAGAGGAAAGCGACGTGCCAGAAAATGCCATCACCCCGTGAAAGTGATGAATTGCTCCAATGGAGCAAGTTGAAACACAAGTCATATAAATGCCTCTGGTTCTTAGCCTGGGCAGATAATGCCCATGACTTCCTTTGCATTAAGGCTTGTTTGAAATCACCTGGCTGACTAGTGACAGGATCAGAGCAACACATTCCAAAATTGACATGTCAAAATGTCCGTCTGCCCAACCTCGCTGTTTTCAGCTGTTGTTTTTTCCTCAAATAATTGAAGGCTGATGTAAAATGGAGATATTGCAAGTCATCAAAGCTAGACGTTAAACTGGTCCTAGCTCTAATTGGTAACGTGCATTTCAAAGACACGTTGTTTGTGACTCTGAGAACATCTTGTGCATCGGAGATTTGCCAGACAGATTTCACAACCAAGCTAATGCACTCAGCCTGCATGCTCACTCACCAATCTATTCTAATCTATGCTCACTCATCAATTCTATCACAAAATTAAAATATACGCATAAGACTATACTATTTACGCACACTGTGACTTTTATATATACATAGCAGGGCTTTGAACCGGTTCAAGGAACGAAAACGAAAACCGGGAACTTTTTGTATTTTACAGGGAACAGAAACAAAACCGGAAACTTAATTATTTTTTATGTTCTGGAGCGGGAACACTTATTTAAAAATAATGGTAACCGGTTAAAACCGGTTAATACCGTTCCTCAAATTAAAAAAAAAAAAGTAACTAGATTGACGTCCTGTCTGACATCAGACATTCTCTGACTGAAGGGAGAGAGAGCTGTGGATTACAACGTCTCCACTCCGCAACTTAAATAAGACAAACCACTGTCATACATTTCCATTGCATCATTGTAAGATATTGCAGAGAAGCGTGTGTAAAGAGCACAGAGAATGTTCTACGTTATTGGGCATCCATAGCCGCTTCAAATATGCACAAACTCACAATGTCCATCGTAGCGCTCCCTGTGACAGTCAGAAAGTCAGCGTGAAGCGTGCATTTTCATCATTGAGGTTTATTCTCCGCTTCTCCGCTTAGGTCGTCCCTGAATGACAAAATTCTGGAGGATATTCTTTTCATCCACTTGAATAAACAGTTTGGAATGTAGGCTGACTCATTTGCACTTCCGTCTTTCTTGGTTAATTAACGTCAGTTAGGCCTATGGGGAGTAATCAGCTGACAGGAACGAAATTAACCGTTCCGGGAACAATATTTTTCTGTTCTAACCGGTTCGGGAACGTCAATTTATTGGTGGAACTCATAACCGGAAACGTTATAATTCCGTTTCTGTTCGGAACGGAACGTATGGAAAAAAATAATGGTTCAAAGCCCTGATACATAGGCTATAAAAATATCAATATACAGAGAATAGAATAAAGAAATAAAGAATAGAATTGTCACTGTAGTTCTAAAAATATGGCAACTGCCCACGCAGCTGCCTGCTCTGATGAAAAAAACGCAACTAGTGTTTCTTTTTTTTAATAGATATGAGGATACCGGCAAAAAATCTTTGTATCATCCAGATAGCATATCTAATTGTGGGATGCCCATATCACCATGGAGAAGGAACCACATTGATTAATAAGTAGAATAGAATATAGGGATTAATCAATGGAAAGGGGCCACTGCAGAAGATTGACCCGGCGCTCTGAAATGATGGCCATTAGTGTGAGTGTGATTAGAGACAGCCCTCTCATGACAAGATCTATCTGCCAGCGTCAGTAGCCAAGCCGCCGGCCTGGCCCTTGTTAATTACAAGCACCCACAGCCAGAGCCAGCCAGACTGTCTAGCAGCTCTAGTTCAGCAACACTCTGATCATCAGCCTCACTGTCTACAACCACGCGGAGACACTTGAGGATTTACTTATTTATTTTACAAATCCTCTGATTTCAAAGGTGATGGAGCATGATGCATTGGATGGCAACCAAAGACAGTTTTTATGTGATCATCAACATGAACTTCCCCTGTGCATTTGAACTCATTTGAAAGGTGCTGCTTGCATGCAGCTTGCATTGGATGGCACCCAAAAGCAGTATGGGCAAAGATCTTCTCAGCTGGCTTGAAATGTATCGAGCATAAGTATGACCTGTGTGACCTTGGCATCGGATGCCAATCTAGTACATTTTAGGATTTTATTTTGAAAAAGACTGGACCATATTATGGGACATCAACCAAAGACAGCTGTTTAGAGAATGATCATCACTGTACACACCAAACTGCCATTCTATAGATTAAGACTCAAATTGTCTCTCTAGTCTCTTTTGTCAGACAACAGGGACCACTTGCATCTTCAAAATCAGTACAGTTTTATTTCATATGGAGTGTAGCAAAGCAAATGTATGAGTTCATAACTTTTTGCCATACAATCTAAAGCCCTCGGTACGCTTGCTGCGATCCGCAAATTACACGCGTCACCGCTAGCGACCGACTGCACATGCTTGCTTTAACCCCTTAAGACGCGGCTTTATACATTTGTTGTTACCAGTATGGTAATGACCAAGTCGTGGTGCATTACTGAAGGGCCTGTGTTGTGTCATAGTATTGTAGTGCTATGGTAGTTACATTTCACTGTCTATTACAGCGTGCCACTGGAGGTACGGCGCGCATTAAGGGGCTACAAACACTAGACCAACCCGCAAAATACTGGCCGTGTCATCCAGGGGGCAGAGAAAATGGAAAACAGCATTGTGATCCGGAATTTGGGAACACAGAGTGTAAACAAAACAAAATAAGGACTCCCTGGGCAAGGAGACCATACTGCTACTTCTACATTTGCACGCTCCTTTGTCAACATGCAACGGGGAAGTATAATCGCAAATCGAATGTTTGTCATTTCTGACATGCTCGAGACTGTCTTGAAAAGTTGCCACCATTGTCGTTTTCTACAGAAGCACTTGTATGGAACTGTGCAGTCTTTCTTTTGACCGCCCCCAGCATGTTTGAGGATATCGCACCTAATGCACTAGTTTGGTTGCAGTATCTAACGCGAGTAAAATTGACATGAATTGCGCAAGTTAACACGCTCATGCACGAATCGTGCCATTGCACGCGTATCCTATAGCAAGCATACCGCGGGCCATAATATTAAAATAATACATTCAACAGGCTTCAGCTACTTTACCCTGTCTCTGGAATACCCTAATAAACACTTGCATTATCCCAAGCTGTTCTTGTAACCACATACAGTACATTATGACAAAGGTGTTGCTTTGCTCAGCAGCCCCAAACTAGTTTATCCCAAGTGGACCACAGGAGACATGAATCTCAATCTTTCCCATTAATTACACTGAACATGACCACACTGGCAAAGTGTGAGTCACTACACTCTTGCCTTGCCATTCAATTACACTTTCATTAATTACTACACAGTCAGAATGGCACAGCTAGATAAGGATTGCGATGTTTAGAGGATGATAAATAAACACATCTTTATATTGTAGACTGCAGATTAATGATTCAATTTATTCAAATTCGTAACCTCTTTCATTGTCTTTCATTGTTAACATCGTAGAATATCATCTGTATTGTAATTGAAGGCAGGGGAATGGGGTTTTGTAATGGCATATCACAAATACCCATTTTCTTATTAGACAGCTTGGATGAAAGTCACTATAGCGCTTCATCTTTTTGAAAAACATAATGAGATTTGACAGGATTATGTAGTAAACAAAAATGTGTGAGTGTGTGTGTGTGTGTGTGTGTGTGTGTGTGTGTGTGTGTGTGTGTGTGTGTGTGTGTGTGTGTGTGTGTGTGTGTGTGTGTGTGTGTGTGTGTGTGTGTGTGTGTGTGTGTGTGTATGATCTATAATTTTCATACTTCCATACTTTTATCTCATTTGTCAGATCAGTAGATGTTAGTTTATTCTAGTAAATATTCAATGAAATATCAACGCTGTGAATGGGCATGCATTTTCAAAATAAATGACAAAAATGGCATATTCCTTTAAAGTTGCACTCTGTAATATTTTTAGTAGTTTATTTCTAGAATTGATGTTGCCCATTCACAAATGTTACCTTTTTCATGAATACTTTGCACCACCAAATTCTAAGTATTCATTTTGACTGGGACAATTGCAAAGGGGAACTTCTCCGTTGTCCGCCATTTTTAATTACCAGAAATAGATATTTTCAGCTGCAAAACATACTGTATTTGATTATACTAGTAAATATTAGTTCATTGTTTAGCAAATATTCATGAAAAGGCCAAAATTGGCAGAAGACTGCACAGTTTCAATGAGCAGCATAGTTGGAATAGATAGGCCTACTCCATCCTACACAGTGCACCTTTAAAAAAAATGCTGGCGCGCTGCACGCGCACTATGGACCTCCCTTATTTCCAACTCCTGGCTACGGCCATGTGTGTGTGTGTGTGTGTTGTGTGTTGTGTGTTGTGTGTTGTGTATTGTGCATGTGCATGTGTTTGTGTGGTGTGACAAATATGAAGTATTTCCTCCCTATCTATCTCCCTACTGTATCTACCAAGACTTTCTCCACCTCTTTTCCTCGGGAGTTCAGGGAGCTGTTATCTAATACAGTATTTGCTTGGAGTTTGTAAGTCTTATAATAACAGGGGATTTTAATTTACATGTTGATAATCCAGAAAATGTGTATGCTAAGGAATGTCTGTCTCTCATCGATACGAATGTTCAAGAAGCCACACACTCAAAGGGACATACTCTTGACCTTTTTATTACAAAAGGCATTGAAGTTAAAATTACTGTCAAGGATTTTGCCTTCAGTGATCATCTGCGTGTATTTGCTTATGTTTGTACATCCCTGCTGCTTCAGAATAAGGTTGTTACTGTAAGAAAGAGATTAATTAAGGACGGCACAGCAGCTCTTTTTGAACAAGTACTCTCTGAAACTCAAAGTCAAACTGTTAAGTGTGCAGATGACCTAATGGCAAACCTTAACAATAGGATGACACATATTATGGATGTTATTGCCCCCTTTAAAAAAAAATTGGTCTACAATTAAACTAATAAAGCGAAATTGTAGAAAGCCTGAAAAGACAATGGCGTAAATCTAAAAGTTCAAATCCATTATGAAATTTACAGAGACATACTCTGTGAATACAATTTCGAAATATCTAAAACAAGACAGTCTTTCTTTTCTGACATAATTAACAGAAATTTAAACAATGTTCGTGTATTATTTGGTACTGTGGACAAGCTAACAAATCCCCAGCGACTGTTGCAATAAGAAGCCATACCTCTTCACTGATGTACTTGAACGGTGGGGTACCCCAGGGCTCCATTTTAGTAGCCAGGCCATGCCCTCCTGACGCAACACCTTTGCTGTTGCTTCTAAGTCTCGAAGAGATTTGAAAGTCTATGATAATCAGGCTACCATTTTAGGGCCACTGCTATTCAACCTTAATATGCTGCCACTGGGACAAATTATGAAGAAAAATGTAATAGATGATCACACCCAACTTTACCTAGCCATGTCACCTAATGACTATGCCCCCCTTCAATCTCTCTATGATTGCATTGACCAAATTAACAACTGGATGTCTGAAACTTTTCTCCAACTGAACACAGACAAAATCAAGGTAATTGTATTTGGGAAAAAGCAGGAAAGTGTAAAAATTGCCACTATCCTTGAAACTAAAGGCTTTAATGCAGATACTGTGAAAAATCTTGGTGTCATTATCGATAGTGTACTCAATTTTAACAGTCACGTGAAAGTTATTACTAAGTCTGCATTTTATCATCTCAAAAAAATTCTAAACTTAAGGGTCTTATGTTGAAATAATCTAGAAAAAAAATAGTACATGCATTCATTTCAAGTAAGATTGACTACTGCAACAGCCTTTTCACAGGCCTTCCAAAGAAGACTGTCAAACAGCTTCAAGATATCCAAAATGCCGCTGCAAGGGTTCTCATATTACAAGAACAAAAAGATTTGATCACAATACAGCGATCTTAAGGTCCCTGCATTGACTCCCAGTAAGGTATAGAATCGACTTTAAGACATCACTACGTGTGTTCAAATCATTAAATGGGCTGGGGCCCAGCTACATACTGGATGTTTCAGCTGTATACCGTACAACTAAGGTACATCTATACATCTAAGGTCTATGAAGCAAAACTTGCTGGTTTTACCTACTGTCAAAACAAAGTGTGGTCAGGCAGCCTTTAAACTCTGGAACGAGCTCCCAGCCCACATACATTCGGCCCCATCCCTATCGGTTTTTTAAAAACCATCTTAAGACACATTTTTATGCCTTAGCTTTTAACTCTTTATAACTTCCTAGTTTTTCTTATCTAGTCTTTACTTATTGTTTGCCCTTCTTTTAATTTCTTACATGAGCCCTCTGTAGTTTTAGCATATTTATTGGTACCTTAATTAGCCTCTTTTTATTTTTTCAGACACTTCTTGTATATATGTACTTTCCATTGGTTATTATATTGTTTTGAAGTGCTTCAAAGATTACACTGTTTCTATGTTTATTTTTATTTTTTGTTGTCTTTGTGTGTCTTAGTGGTCCTCAAGTCCTTTTATCTGCCTGTCCAGCACTTTGGTCAGCTATCTTGTTGTATTTTAAAGTGCTCTATAAATAAACTTTGACTTGACTTGACTTGACTTTAGCTACTATGCTTCCAACCGTTGGAATCCGCTTCCTGAGGAAGTAAAAAATCTGTTATAAGTTTTAAGACCAGACTGAAGACAAAGCTTTTCTCTGATGCCTTCTCTTATAGATCCAAATGTTTTTGATGTTTTTATTTGTCTTTTTTTCCCTTAGTATTTCCTTTAATCTTTACTTCTTTTTAGTCTATTTTCACCTGCCATGCCTTATGCTTTTATTTTTATTTTTATTTTATTTCATGTTATTTTATTTTACATTATTTTATCTTACTTTTCTGGAAAGCACATTGAATTGCATTTATGTATGAAATGCGCTATACAAATAAAATAGTCTTGCCTTGTATATCTTTCATATGGCAAGAGGCCAATCTCTCTGATATGGGGACCTTGTTAGTGGGCAGAAGTGACGACTACCTGACCTCTGCTTAGGGACATCGTGGCAGCCGTGCCTTATTATTAATAAAGCTTTAGAGCCTTTTAATTGGAGCTCCGAGCTCTGCTGAGGAGAAAGCAATAAGCGAAAGTCGATCTAGTCATTAAAAAGGCCCTTCCAAGGGAAAGTACTTTTGTAGGAGTTGGTCTTGGGGGGCTCAATTTGAATAATATGGATCTGTTCCACTATCAAAAGCTGGCATCAAAATTATTTCTCACATACCGATCATGGCGCTCTTATTCATGCATACATATTAATAGTTCAGCTACCGTCTTGAATCTCTTTCGTGTTTACATTTGCAAGGGGGTTTCTGTGCATGCATGTGCACATGACTGTATGTGTTTTCTGACAAGAATTATTTCCTGCGCCTTTCCCCCTGTGTGATAGTTTGCTTCGGAACTCCTCAAGAAGCTGAACACATTATCAGTATGGTGTTTTTAACTGATTTGTACTGAAGTATTAGGTAGTCAGAAATGTTCTTTATGGCTCTTCAATATGAAAGGACGTAGAGGAGAGTAATTTTCCTGATTGTTAGTTCCTAGCCAGGCCACGCCCTCCGAGTGACGTAGCACCTTCATCGAAGAGATTTGAAAGTTGATGATGATCAGGCTAAGTGGTTCCATAGTTTGTGCACAAAATGCTCAATAAATTCGTGAATCACATGCAGAATAGTCCAAGAATACTTTCCTTGTAATACTGTACAGGCTGTTGCTAACAAGTGGCAGCTGCTTGTTTTGATTGTACAAGATTGTCCAGCAAAGTAAGTGCAGCTCTTATCGTGGTGTCTGCCCCCTTGAATAAAAAGCCCATCATGGACTGATGAATAGATCTGTAACCTCTCCAGGTGGGAAAACAGAAGGTTCCTGCAGAGTCACTGGTAATTGAGCTCTCCCCTGGTCTTTGAGAAAATCCCAGAGCCCCCGTCTAGACCAGTTAACTTCTTCCAATCACTCCCTTTCTGCCCCCTAATCTCTCCTTGAAAGGGCTTCAGTCAGGATGAGCCTGTACCTGCTGCTTGGCTGTAGAAGGTGGATATTGAGGATGTTTAAGGTGGTTCTCTCAGGTTGTTGGATGTCTTCAAAATGTTCTGCGCTAGAATGTGATGCTTTTTGGCTCGTGAGAAATCAGAGACAGGGGCGCCGCTAGGGGGGGAAAGGTGGTACTGATTCTAACGGCCCGGCCCAACGCAGCACGGCCCTCGGCCCGCGGATGGGATAATAAAATATTGATTTTTATATTTTTTTTATATATTATATATATATATATATATATATATTTTAGAAATGTATAATTACAAAGAAATAGTAATTGGAAATAAGCTTATTAAACACACAACTGTCGATTCCCATAATGTCAGTTCTTTATTATATTGTCATTTACCCTTCCCCCTGAGCTCTTGCGAAATGGTGCGGTCCAATCTGGCGCGCGAGGCGTTGAATCGGACAGCATCCGAAAAAAAAGGCTGGCAGCAGGTGTACAGAGCGACTGAGGTCTCAGGCGTGGGCTTACCCATAGAATGTTAGTAATATACAATCTGTATGGAATAGCGGCCGACGAGGTGTCCCGATATCAAGGGAAATAATGGACGAGGCGGAGCTTTCTAAACAGCCCGACGGCGCAGCCGAAAGGCTGTTCGTTTCGCCAAGTCCATTTTCCCTTGATATCGGGACACCTCGAACGCCGCTATTCCGCTTATCACCCGGTTACCAGCATTTAAGTATTAATTTATTATGTTGATCTGAGGCTTCGTGAGAAAGTAGATTCGATTCACCACTGCGCTTGGTACGTTGGGCACCACTTCCTAATCTAATGAGACGTGACTCTATCGGAGGCATGTAAGGACGCGTGCAGAACATTTGGGTGATTTGACAACCAAATGCAGTAGAATTGACGACTGAGTTTTTGACTTGACAACCAGATGCGATAGAATTAGTAACGGGGTCTTGACTTGACAACCAGATGCGATAGAACTAACAACGCGGTCTTGACTAGACAACCAGATGCGATAGAACTAGTAACGGCACTTCGCCAGAAAGTTAGAAAAGAAGCAACTTGGACGCCCGCACGCCCGCATGACATCATAGGTGAAAGGACACCTGCTCAGCCAATCAGAAGACGTTCCGTCTGCTCACTGGGTGATAAATGTGTTAATCACATGATGGTGAGCTGGTGGTGACAGTGAAGGCAGGTTGGTAAAAACTTAAGGAAAGACGGGAGAAATAGGAGAGGGCCAGAAGAGGCAGGCAACTGGTCACTCAAATTTTCTTCAAGAAAGAAGGTATGCTCACTCAATGACAGTGCGTTTTCAAACGTTATCAAATGGTAAGAATCCTTGGATTAGATATCAGGATGTTCCTTTTCAGCAAATATACAAAAATATAGCCCGTCTTTTCCCCATCAATGACACTTTTGCATAAAAATGTATACACAATCTACGAAGCATATTCACTTCAAAATGTTCACAGTTGTCATGACTTCAAGTTTGTAAAATTGCCCATAATGCTCTGAAAGCGCTGATTCCTTTTCTGCAGCCTGCACATTCTGAACATTTTGCTCCTGTATTTTCAATTACTATTCCACATTTCAAACCTACTCACTGTGACTCTCATCATTGTTTGTTGGCTGTATAGGTAAATTCTTGTATGTTTATTAACAGTGATTTTGAAAAAAAGTACCCCCTTTTTTCTTTTTGGCTTGTGTTTCGGTATGGCAGACATAAGCAGGATTCCATAGCACCCTGGAGAGAGAGAGAGAGAGAGAGAGAGAGAGAGAGAGAGAGAGAGAGAGAGATTTAGCATTTTAGGCTTTTTTGTGTAGCCCCTTAATGCATGCTGTTTCATTTAAGCAATAAGCCACAAGAGGCCGTGAGTTGTGCTGGATTTATAACGGGTATGGGGAGTAGGGCACGACACGAAGCAGAGTGCTGTAAAACTCCCCTTATCCTTACACTTAATCGCTGACCAACTTTCTTAACCTAGACGTGTCGTGTCTAACTTAGACGTGCATAGAATCTATCAGCCAATCAGAAACGAGAACCAGACAGCACAGTGTTGGATTGAAAAGTTAAAGATGGCCTCTCAACGTCATTTAATTAATATTGCCGTGCTCCCCATTGTTATTGAATGTGTTACGCGTTGGTCCTATTTTAAAAAAACGTTCTGGTTGCTTTGTTTCAAGACGTTTTTGCAAGCTGGCAAGGTGGCTTGTGGAGAAACGAGAGAGTGTTCCGTGTTTCTCGTGGAAATGCGTCTCTGATTGGCTCACTCCTCCTGCTCTCGAAGAAACGCGTCTCTGATTGGCTCAGTCCTCCAGTTCTTGGAGAGAATGTAACGGGAAACAGAGTCGCCACTTCCCCGGGTGGTGTGCAGGCGTGCAGGCTCCATTCAGGGCTGTGCTCTTTCGACAGCGACCCCTAGGCGAGCTGCAGGCACGGAGCAACCAGAGTGAGCTGGCTTTATGTATGAGGCTTTGTGCTGTGTGTGTACCTGAGAGTAGCAACCAGCTGATAGCTAAGCTAAGCTATGTTTTGGGCCACCAGACGTTGCTTGTTTTGAAAATAAGCAGAAAAAAATTACTCGACATGTTTTTAGATAAATGGGTCGATATAAACCTTTGTGGGCAACGCCTTCTTTCGACGTGACGAAACACAGAAAGGCTTTCGTGATTCGCTCGTTTCTCTGCATTATTTATGTAAATTGGGAAACACCGGGAAACACAGCCAGGAGAGTTGACGCACCGCTATGAGAGCCTTGCAAGTGAGTTTAACTTGGGGTGACCGTCCGATCTTCGAAAGGAGTGAGTAAAACTGAGTTTTATCGGAAGTTGGCCTTTAAGTACCATTATACTACAATACTATGACATAACATAGGGCCTTTACTGCACTACGACTTGGTCATTGGCATTCTGGCGTTAATGCTGTGTCCTAACAGGTTAAACAAATCTACGTGTAGGGATACACAGGAGAGTGTGTGTGTGTGTGTGTGTGTGTGTGTGCGTGTGTGTGTGTGTGTGTGTGTGTGTGTGTGTGTGTGTGTGTGTGTGTGTGTGTATGTCTGTGTGTGTGTGTGTTTGTGTGTGTGTGCGTGTGTGCGCGCGCGCATGAGTGTGTGTGTGTGCGTGTGTGTGTGTGTGTGTGTGTGTGTGTGTGTGGCGGGTGGGGTTTTATGAATATGCTAACTCTGTTATCCTGCTGCTATTGCTTTTGCATGCTAGATCATGCCTGCTACTGCTATTGCTATTACTATTGCATGCTAGATCATGTCTGGTCAATTACCATATGTGAGGCTTCAGTTCTGCTCTTGCCTGCCGCTCAGCACATTTCATAAATGAGAGGCAGCGTGTGTATGAAAGTTCACTTGGAGGTCAATTAATGTGATACCACAGCTGCATAGTACAGTAGAATTGCAATTAGGTGCTGTATGTATCTACAATCTATGCTGTGTGCTTAGTTTACATGGCTATGAATTATCATAGCTGCCGTTACTGATAATTAAAAATTAAGGTGACTAAAAGTAAGCTCTTTAAGAATGGCATGTGAAACTTGCAGCAGTTTTCATTCTGTTTTATGGTGCCATAGCATGCTTGACCTTCTCTTTTATATCTGTGCTATATACCGCATACTATTTTTAAGGCTTACTGGAATGGGAAAATGGAAAGTATCACTGTGTTTATTTCTTCTAGTCTTTTAACGTTCATTTCCAGATCTTGTTTTTCCCTCCATTAGCAGTATCCCAGGAGTAGCAGAGGAGGATGCAGTATCTGTGATCCAGCCTCCCGGGGCCTGTGCTGTGCTGTGTCGCACTGTCCAGCCTCACGTCTGCCGGCAAAGTGTTAGAGTGGTCCTAAGAGATGTTCTCTGATCCCTTTACAGGTCCCATTTGGGCTGGACTGGACCAGGCCGGGCTGGGATGGGAGGAGATGGTTGCGTGTCTGGTCCTGTTTCAGTCCTAAGGGCAGAAAAAAACTAAATTTGGAGGTGGTTGTTTTCCTGCCTCCCTGCCTGCCCACCCACACATGGTTGTTGAGTGCTTACATGCATGGTCCCTCTGAAATACATCATTCTTGTCCTGGCTATCAAATCTCTATATAGAGTCAGGGGAAATGTTAGTTTCTGGCTTTGCTGCTTACTCACTTTACCACAATATAAGGCCTATAGGACATCATGTTTTTCAAGAAATGTGCGGTTTTCCCCTGATAGGCAGGTAAATTGCAGGACTTAAAAAAAGACAGCTCAGTAATGTTGCCCGTCTGAGTGGGCTGTAAGCTTCAGTAAGCTAATGACTGTTTCTTGGCTAGGTAACTGTCCGTGGTGCTGAAGAGTATCAGTGGTTGAAATGAGGAAGTGGAGAGATTAGCCTGCTGAGGAGAATGGCCAGGAGGAGGTATGCTCTGGTAGAGCAGCAAATCACAAATCCGTTCTCCGCAAATGCAGAACTGAGGTTGTTTTTAGCTATTGGGTCTCATGTGTTCCTAAGGCATTGGAGGATAGAGCAGTTTGTTGCTACAGGTATTAACTACAATCTGTGTACTGCAGGAAGATTTAAAAGTAATTGTAGGGACTTTTACAGGACTTTGCCTTGTATGGTCAAATTCTTTTTATACTCCTGTTGTTTCCTGAAATTGTTCTTTACTGTTGTTTCAGGATAATCGTTGTAGCTGACCAATCAATGTATTTTGAATGTATAATGTAAACATCAAAGTGACTTGGGAAATGGAAACAGCAGCAGTGTGACATAATCCTTCTGTGTTAACCTGATTTGTATTCTAGAGAACACTCGATAACTCTCAACTGAATTGCGCCTTCAGTTCTCCTGACTCTGTCAATTACACAGTTTATGTCTCTGACATTCATGCGTTTCAAGCATTAAATGACTTTTACTTGCAATGAAGACTTACACAAGGTCTTCGAAATGTTAATTGCTGGCCACTGACAGTGACAATTACCCTTATTGTTCACTTACAGCCATACTCAAAGGACTGGAGGGTCTAGTCTCCGGATGTTCCTCCCTGCATCACTCTGCAAATGCCCCTGGTGGTTTTACGTATACACCGATCCGAGAAGCAAGGTTTGGAGATCATTTGTTCTGATATAGCGTGTCAGTGTCTCTTGTTGTTCAGAGTGCAGGACGCTTTTTTGTTCATAAAACATTAACACTTTCACCTAGAAGTTTAGTTGACGCGTTGTTAGCGAGCTCTAGAAGATGACTCCAAACGGTGAAAAGATCATGTCCCAACTTCCATTACTTTTTAAATGGCAGGTGTGTAAAACCCCGGTGGTAGCCGGTGAGTGTATATTGAAGATATATGAGGTAGCTGTATAAGTCAAACATTCACAATTCAGATGCGCACGTCCCAGTTACTCAACAACCAAACAATTCGATCACAACAGCATCTGAATGCCTACATAAGAAAATACACCAACACAATTACACTTACCAATGAACTTGGAATTATATTGTCGCAAAGCTCAGTGCTCTCCTTGGAATATTCAAATGGAACTGCACAGCCAATAGAAAAGAACAACCTATTCATCAGGAGAGAAATGTTCCAGTTTAAACTGAACAAAAAAGTCAGTGGAAGTGAAGCGTGTCCTGCTCCTGAGTCAGGAGTTTTGTGATCGCTTGGCTCAGTCTGTTCTTAGGTGTCTCCATCAGTCTCCCTCTCTGTGATCGTTTGGCTCAGTCTTCACCTGTTATTAAGTGTGCTCCTTTGTCCATCTCTCTAAGATTGTTTGGTTCAGTCTGTGCCTGTTCTTTCTGTAGATGTCCTGAGTCCCTCTCTCTGATACCCCACTGTGGCCTTTGAGAAAGACAGTGGAGGGAGGATGGATGATGTTGTGGCTGTGAGAAAGAGAGGGGCAAAAAAGGGAGTTGGAGGGATGGAAGAATGGAAGAAAAGAAGGTTGGACAATTATACAGATGGGATAGAGGGATAAAGTTGTGTGTACACCAGAAACGACCTACACTACCCGAGAAGCCGAGGTCGCCAAAGAAGTTTTGCCAAGAATTCGCTCTATTCGCTCTGGACATAACATTGACATGTTTGATTTAGCTGATCACATAACGGCCCTGGCTTGACAGCCTGGGACATTCGGAGATATGAACATTCCAATAGTTTTTTTTTCTACAAACGGTGTCATAGATCATTATCATAATATTAGCTTGACTTTAATCGATAGAGAAATAATGACTTCCGTCGTACAGGTAGCGTAGGTTGCTTTAGGTGTACACATAGCTTAAGTATGGAAACATGAACACAAGGGAGGGACAGATGGAGAGAGGGAAGAATGGATGGAGGAATATGAAAAGGGCAGAAAAGGGAGGGGAGGCGAGGGGGGAAAGACAGGGGAGGGAGGGAAAGGGGAGGTGAAGACAGAGAATGGATTGGTGTTGAAATGTTATCTGCTTCAGGTCAGAATGCACCTCAGCTGAGACATGTGCCGCTCTACTGTGGAAAAAGCAGCTGAGATTCTTATCAGTCACGACACATTGACTAACAGCTCACAGCACCTGTGACACCTCTGCAGAGAGAGAGAAGAAAAGAGACGCATTATCTTATGATGCAAATGTTTTTTTCCCACTCAGCCCTCATCTAATCGCAACAGGAAACATCTTTTCAATTTGCTCCCCGGAGCCCCCATTGCGTACTGTTTCATCCCCATTGGTAAGCGTGATCAATACATAAATGCATGGAAGCATTTTGTATACATAGAGCTTGTGAACACGGCAATTCATAATGGGCAAATACACACAAGAAGGAAGAAAGGAACTGTGGTGGAAAGGATCGGCAGGTGCTGCCAGTGTTTGTAATGGAAATGTATAGTGACTGTGAATAAATTTCATCTGTGCTAGGATAGTATGGAATGATGATTGAGTGTGTGCTTGTGTGCATGTGTGTGTGTGCATGAGAGAGAGAGAGAGAGAGAGAGACAGAGACAGAGACATAGACAGAGAGAGAGAGACAGAGACAGAGACATAGACAGAGAGACAGAGAGAAAACAGCAGTTCACAAATTATGCTGATATACAGTAAGTTCTATAGAAAAAATGTCAAAATGTGCTATATATAGAA
Source organism: Engraulis encrasicolus (assembly GCF_034702125.1). Classification (NCBI taxonomy): domain Eukaryota; kingdom Metazoa; phylum Chordata; class Actinopteri; order Clupeiformes; family Engraulidae; genus Engraulis; species Engraulis encrasicolus. Next base: position 54,872,444 of record NC_085866.1, read on the forward strand.
ACAAATCTAAATGTGCAATGCTGGTAAACAAATGCAAGAATTCCTAGAAATGGCATTTGGTGTAACAAACTGCTCTAGTGGCCTTATTCTTTTTTTCTTGTGAGCCTGTGAGTCAAACAGCAGTCATTTGAGTGTTTGGGCTTTAGGCAGGTAAATCACTGTTGTGTTTCCTGTCCGATGTCACCTGTGAGGGACTAAAATGGCACTTGTGCTGCTGTAAATATTGTGGGTGCACAGCCTCACATGTGATTTGGAGGTCTGCTAGAATATTCTTAAATTGCTTGCTTAAATTGCTATTATGAATGACTGTATGACTTGAATGACTGTACTGGAAATCTAGCCACCAACTAGTTGTAAATATTGCACATTACAAATGCTTACTTAATATTTATTTTTATTTCACAATATCACCATGTCAGGATCGTCACAATAGGACATAACTGAAAAAGCACAACAATACCTCTTCTTAATACATGTTCTATGTATGTCTGCTGTTGCCCAGTCTGCACTTTATATGTCTGTAAGGTATTGTATAGGTACTCTAGGTGTAATGTATGTGTACTGTCTATGTCTAATAGTCTATGTCCACACCTAATCTATGTCTATGTCTGCATGGGAAAGTAAGAAACGTAATTTGAATTTTTGTATGACCAGTGCATGTAAAGAAATTGTCAATAAAACCGACTTGACTTGACCTGATATTCAATGGCATTGTTGGCAGTAAATTATTGCAAATCTGAGTGATATTGTTGCATTTAATTCAACAAGTAAACCCTCATAGGAATCACTACGAATTAAATACATGATCCAGAGAGTTTATGCACAATCATCATACTTAACAAATACAGTCACTCAGTTATCCAAATGCCTGGAATACTAATCAACTGAAATATATTTCAGTAACATTACAGCCGAGTATATGTATCCCCCACTTTTAAAGGCCAACTTCCGATAAAACACAGTTTTACTCACTCCTTTTGAAAATCGAACGGTCACCCCAAGTTAAACTCACTTGCAAGGCTCTCATAGCGGTGCGTCACCTCGCATGGCTGTGTTTCCCGGTGTTTCCCAATTTACATAAATAATGCAGAGAAACGAGCGAATCACGAAAGCCTTTCTGTGTTGCGTCACGTCGAAAGAAGGCGTTGCCCACAAAGGTTTATGTCGACCCAATTTCTAAAAACATGTAGAGTATCTTTTTCTGCTTATTTTCAAAACAAGCAACGTCTGGTGGCCCGAAACCTATCTTAGCTTAGCTATCAGCTGGTTGCTACTCTCAGATACACACAAAGCACAAAGCCTCATACATGCAGCATGCCCACTCTGGTTGCTCCATGCCTGCAGCTCGCCTAGGGGTCGCTGTCGAAAGAGCACAGCCCTGAATGGAGCCTGCACGCCTCCGTTGGCGCCCCTATAGTGCAGTACCACCCGGGGAAGTGGAACTGTTTCCCATTACAAGCTCTCCGAGGACAAAAGGACTGAGCCAATCAGAGACACATTTCCACAAGAAACCCGGAACACCCTCTCGTCTCTCCACCAGCCACCTTGCTAGCTTGCAAAACGGCTTGAAACAAAGCAACCAGAACGTTTTTTAAAACAGGACCAACGCGTAACACATTCAATAACAATGGGGAACACTGCAAAATTAATTAAATGATGTTGAGAGGCGGCCTTTAATGTGTATCATTAATTTTGCATTGATGTTTTAGCCAAATGAACTAATGACGATTTTAAAAAGCCACAGTTATTTAAAGTAAATGATTTAAAAATAAGAAATGGCCTCAAAAGCCTGGGTGGAGAGAAATTCCATAACAGTAACTAGCACCCATTTAAATCCAAATTGATTTGCTAGGGAAGGGACGGATCATTGAAAGCCTTTTGAAGATAACACAGTCCATCCATCCTCCTCATTCCTCTGTTTTTTAGGGTGAAGAGGAACTCAGCAGTCATGCAGTGTAAACAAACACACACAGTGGAAGAACACTGGGGGGAACAGAGGCAGGGGCAGTGGCATGTAAACAAACAAACAAACAAGACATGTGATATCAAGGCCGCTTCTGAAAAACATAATAGTCATGGAAAAACAACACTCAACAACATACAGAGTAGCCATATATCCTCACCTGGACATCACGCACACACATACACACGCACACGCACACGCACACCCACACACACACACACACACACACACACACACACACACACACACACCCCCACACACACACACACACACACACACACACACACACACACACACACACAGACACACACACACACACACACACACACACACACACACACACACACACACACACACACACACACACACACACACACACACACACACACACACACACACACACACACACACACACACTACACTACACCTTTCCATCCACTTTTGGTAAACAGGGGATGAGTAGAAAGCCTTATCTTCAGCCCAGGAAGCCATGGGTTTCTCTGGACTGTTGCCTTCCTGTGCGTGTGTGTATGTCCATGTGAGTGTGCGTGTGCCATTAGGCCTACTGTGAACAGCAGACTTCAGCACTATCGCTATCCCCAGAGGGCAGATATCACAAACAGAAATCTCAGATAAGCTTGTCTGCCTGGCTCTTTTAAATTGAATGGGTGCTGAAATACTGTGGGGATAATGATGTCGGCCAAAGGTGTGTCTGTGTGTGTGTGTGTGTGTGTGTGTGTGCGTGTGCGTGTGCGTGTGCGCGTGCGTGTGCGCGTGCGCGTGCGTGTGCGTGTGCGTGTGCGTGCGTGCGCGGGGTGGGGGTTGGTTGGTTCTGTAGAATGAAAAATATCTTGTATCCTCTTTTCATGGTGCTTTACCCTCAAGTTTGATATTTTAGCATTTTTCTACTTTTTATAATCCTCCACAGATCCCTTAGGCCACATTTGCCAGGTTGGGAATATTTTACTTTCCTCACTCATCAATTTTCACATACCGATGGAAAGGAGAGGGAGGTGTTGGAGAATATGCTTTTTTAGGGTGCACCACGTTTATAAGCGGTCTGATTCCTTTTTTCATCCTGCGATAATGCTATGAGCTCTGCAAAGCCATAGTTTCTGCAACACACACACACACACACACACACACACACACACACACACACACACACACACACACACACACACACACACACACACACACACACACACACACACACACACACACACTTTTGTTATTTCATGCGTTCATGATTTTCTCTTTGGGATGTATTTATTTTGGGAGCATAATGCTGATGAAACGATTGAAATCCATTCTCGCACATGTGCACACCCTTTTCAATAATTTGTTTGCACAATCACATTTTTAAGCCCATATGCGAAAAAATGCTCGCACGGTAGAGTCCTGGGTTATAGAAAAGGTTATGCTACCACTTTCACCATGTGAATAGTTGAAACAGCCCACAATACTAGTGCAATTGCATTTTTTTTTAATCCTTAATGCCATTTTGTCCTTCATCTGTGACTACAAGCCTAGTCAGAGAGTCAGATAGAAACCTACCCATGATGCTACTTAAGACTACAGTGTGCAGACTCGGATAAGACAGAACTCTGTCACTGTCTTCCAAAATGTGTCCCCTCTTCATTCCCCATGGAGGCAGAAGAGAGGAAAGTGTCACATCCTCCACTGTGCTGTGGCACCCAAAGCTTCCATTTTGCACATCAAATGTTCTCTGGCCCACAGAGTGGAACGACAACGTGACAGAAAAGCAGAAGGCAGAAGTGTGTGTGTGTGTGTGTGTGTGTGTGTGTGTGTGTGTGTGTGTGTGTGTGTGTGTGTGTGTGTGTGTGTGTGTGTGTGTGTGTGTGTGTGTGTGTGTGTGTGTGTGTGTGTGTGTGTGTGTGTGTGTCTGTGTGTGTGTGTGTGTGTGTGTGTGTGTGTGAGTGTCTGAGTGTGTGTGTGTGTCTGTGTCTGTGTCTGTGTGCATGTGTCCTGTGAGAAAGCTGAATGTAGACAAGGCACCCTGGGAAGACAGGCTGATTGATCACAGACTGTGTAGCACCGAAAATAAAAGCTGGGCACAGACTGGAGAAAGATGGAGCCAGCATCTGAGAGAGAAAGTGAGAGATAGAGAGAGGAAGAGAAGCACATTGAAAGAGAACAGAAAAAGAGACAGAGAAAGAAAAATCAAGATTCAAGATGCAAGATTCTTTTTAATGGTCCCAAAGGAAATTTGTCTTGGACATACAGTACATAGCTGCCACATACACACAACACTGATACACATGATGCCAAAAAACAATAAACAAAACAAAAAACACATACAGATATACATACATACTGTACATGGGTGGTTGACGTGACGCCTTGTTTTTTCGTAACATTGGTTAAAAACCTATTAAAAAATCATGTTGATTCAAAATCAATAACAGTTTCTAGGTCTTAAGATTATCGTTGTAAAAAATCTAAAAAGAATTGGCACATGTCCTGTGCACAGATTGAACTTTCTCTAACAGTCTTTGAATGAAGTTTATAGGTTAAACGGTTCAGTCACAAATGGACCTCTTGTGGAACATGCGCTGACAAAGGCCTAGGAGGAGATCCATTTTCTATTTTTACTGCCCTGCACAAGAGAAGCAAGCATAACTAGAAATGCATTCTCACAGAAAATGCTGGAAGCGGGCTTGCCTTTTGGGGCAGAGATGAAACAAAGTACTATTGAGAAAACAAAGCTAAAAGAAATCTTGGGAAAACTCCATCCACCCAGTCAGAAGTTATGGGCCAAACAATTCAGCCATCTTGGATTCAGCCATCTTGAAAGTGTTGTAGCTCTGCGTTTTGGGGATATACTAAATGACATACATGGTATTTTAAGTTGGCTAAGGAACACTGCATATGATATAATTTTGAAAATCAACATGGCTTCGAGCGGGATTAGAACTCACAACCTCCATATCTGTAATCCAACCCCTTTGCCATTGATATTAAATGACATACAATACATGATATTTGAAGTTGGCTAAGGAACACTGCATATGATATCATTTTGAAAATCAACATGGCTTCGACTGGGGTTCGAACCTCCAACCCCCATATCCCTAATTCAGCACATTTGCCATTCATACTAAATGACATACATGGCATTTTAAGTTGGCCAAGGAACACTGCATATGATATAATTTTGAAAATCAACATGGCTTTGACTGGGATTCGAACTCCCAACCTCCATATCTGTAATCCAGCACATTTGCCATGCATACTAAATGACATACATGGCATTTTAAGTTGGCCAAGGAACACTGCATATGATATAATTTTGAAAATCAACATGGCTTTAACTGGGTTTCGAACCCCCAACCTCAATATCTGTAATTCAGCACATTTGCCATCCATACTAAATTATATACATGGCATTTTAAGTTGACCAAGGAACGCTGCATATGATATAATTTAGAAAATCAACATGGCTTCGGGTGGGATTCGAACCCTCAACCTCCATATCTCTAATGCAGCAGCATGCATTACCACTAAGCCAAGCAGCTAATTGTCATGCATAGTCCAGCAAGACTATATTACATTGCACTTCTAGAATGGTTGCTCGCACCTGCTCGTTAAGAATAGAATCTTGAGACAGTGACAGTTGAAATGGAACCCTTCACTGGCTGCACCTGTTGTGATTGACTGAAAGACAGTTAGTATTGAGCTCTAAACTGGGGAGAAAATGAGAATGAGTTTTTTGTCTTTACAACATCGTTGTAAAAAAACTAAAAGGAGTTGGCACGTGTCCTTTTCACAGATCGGAGTCATGCTTGTGATCTCTCTAACAGTCTTTGAATGAAGTTTATAGGTTAAATTTTTCAGGCACAAATGGACCTCCGTGTGGGACATGCGCTGATCTCTTGAAAAATGCACTTTTCGAAAGACTGGGATTCTCCATAGAGCCAGGCCTGTTTTTTTTTTTACAAACCTGCCATTTAAAAAGTATTGGGAGTTGGGAGATGAAACTTTGACAATTTGGAGACATCCCATAGAGCTCGCTAACAACGCGTCAACTAAACTTCTAGGTGAAAGTGTTGATGTTTTATGACCGAAAAATCCTCCTACACTCTAATCTCTAGAGTGGCGGAACTGTCGTTCATGAAGGTTCCACCATGGTTTTGAATGGGGACCCAGGCTTTAACAAAATCGCCAAAAACGGGAAAACGACAAGAGACACGGAAAAGCCTATTAGTATACGCGATCTCCAAGCCGAGCCGGTCGTTTTAGTGTTTGAACGGTGTCTCTATCTCGAAAGGCCTTGGAGGAGATCCATTTTCTATTTTGCTGCTGCCCTGCACAAGAACGATAATAAAGAAACAGGACTTAGAGATTACTATAATCGGGCCTTGCTCTGCAAGAGCTCTGCTCTTGCTCCGCAAGCCCGCTTAATAATAATAAACAGTACTTAGAGATTACTATAATCGGGCTTTGTTCTGCAAGCCCGCTTAGTAAACAGTACTTAGAGATTACTATAATCGGGCCTTGCTCTGCAAGCTCGCTTAATAACTAAACAGGACTTAGAGATTACTAGAATCGGGCCTTGCTCTGCAAGCCCGCTTAATAATAATAAGCGGACTTAAAGATTACTAGAATCGGGCCTTGCTCTGCAAGCCCGCTTAATAATAATAATAATAATAATAAGAAGAAACAGTACTTAGAGATTACTAGAATCGGACCTTGCTCTGCAAGCCCGCTTAATAATAAACAGTACTTAGAGATTACTATAGGCGTGGCAAGCCCGCTTAATAAAATATATGGGGCAAGAGGAGATCTACATGGAAAGAGTCAAAAGCCATAAATCAAAGCAGAGGGACGATGAAATAGAATATGTGGCATACCAAAGTGTTTTTTTTCTTTTCCCTGTAAAGTGTCAGTTTAAGAGAAGGGTAAACACTGGCATGTATTCAGGGATGGAGGTGGGGGGGAAAAAAACTATTTTTTAGAAGTTGATTCTTCCAATTCTCCCACCTCTGAAATAAGACGTTGTTTGTGGAAAGCATCCATTTAATTACCTTCAGTTAAGAGTCTAGTGACGGATAAACAAAGTACTCCCCCCACCCCAATACACACACAACTTCAAAGTCGGCATATCCAAATAAGCTTACCGCCATGCAAATCCTCAGATCTCTGTGAGCCTATTTTTCAATGTAAACAAAAACATGGTAGATATGACATTATTCACCTCCTGAGCCAGTGGGTTCCTACTGTATTGTACCACACAACACACACACACACACACACACACACACACACACACACACACACACACACACACACACACACACACACACACACACACACACACACACACACACACACACACACACACATACACACACACACACACGCACACACGCACACACGAGAGAGAGAGTGCCATTACCATGTGTCCAACGCTGGCTGGGTTCAAGTAGCGGCCTCAACAGCGCATTAGCATGATTATACCCACACATTACATTACATACTGATAGAGCTGAGGAGAGAGAGAGAGAGAGAGAGAGAGAGAGAGAGAGAGAGAGAGAGAGAGAGAGAGAGAGAGAGAATTGAAAGAGATGAAAATGATTAAGTAAAGAAGGGTGAAAGAGAAATTGGAAAAGATGCATGGATGATGAAGAATAGAAGATGGAGCGGGGGGAAATGATACAGACAGAAGAAGACAAGATGAAAGAGAGAAGGCAATAGATAAAGCAAGAAATAGATATACAGTAGATTATGAGGTATAGACAGACAGACATAGAAAGGAGAGAGAGAGTTTTAGAAAGGGGCAAACCAGTGGTGTAGTCTACGTAGAACGCGGGTATACGGAGTATACCCACTTCAAAATTTCAGGGATTTCAGTATACCCACTTAAAATGTATTTGGAATGGCACAAATATAGTATACCCACTTCAAAAAATGCTCAAATATACAGTATACCCACCATAGAAAAGTAGACTACACCACTGGGGCAAACACAGAGAGAGAGTGTGTGTGCATGTAGAAAAAAAGATTAAAAGACAGACAGGTAAAAGCAAGCACCATGGAGAAATTGAATGAGTAATTGAAAGCTGGGTGGAGGCCTATTTCCCTTGCTACCACCATGGGGGCAAACATCACAGATGCACATAGCAGGTGTGTGCGTGTGTGTGTGTGTGTGTGTGTGTGTGTGTGTGTGTGTGTGTGTGTGTGTGTGTGTGTGTGTGTGTGTGTGTGTGTGTGTGTGTGTGTGTGTGTGTGTGCGTGTGTGTGTGTGCGTGTGTGTGTTTGTGTGCACGGGTGTGTGTGTGTGTGTGTGTGTTTGTACGTGTGGCCATGCGAGCGTGCGTGCGTGCATACAGCCGTGTGAGCGTGTGTACATTCTTGCGTCTGTGTGTGTGCAAGCTACACACTTTACACTGTAGAGGGTGAAGGAGGAGACTCCCATTGGACAGATCCAACACACCTCAAAACACAGAGCCTCTCACTTAACGCTACACCACAATACTGAGCCCCATCCCTCAATACACCACCACACTACCCAGGCCGTGCCCTCCTAGTGATGCAACAGCTTCAGCGTTGCAACCAGTCAGGTCAAGCGTCAGTGCAAGTACTTTCTGAGTTCCCACTAATATGGGAACCCCTCCCACTTGGTTGGGAAGCAAACAATCATTAGCAAACCAAGGGAGGCCATTTGGTAAATGCTGTTTGGGAAATGTTAATTGTTATGCTCTTGGTCAGACCAAGTCTCAAAGATATTTGAAAGTTGATGATAATCAGGCTACCACCACCCTGCTCCCTGCCTCAACCCACAACACTGCACCCCAACAATGCACACCAACACAAACTCTGCCAGCATACCAAATAGCACTGAATATCGCACCACCACTCTGTATTCCTCCCCACAACCATCACCGCCCTACAACCATCACAGCCCTCAGCACTGGGACATCCCACCCAACCCCCAGACAGACAGACAGACAGACAGACAGACAGACAGACAGACAGATGCATGTGTTGTGTCACAATGACAATTGGAGTTGGAGTTTCCCAGTTGGGCTTTCACACCCACCCACCAGCTACAGAGCAATTTGGGAGAGATTGAGACGTATGGAGCAGGAATCTATTGGTCATTATGTTCACTGCAGAGGATTAAATGCCTGGTAATGGTAATGACATGTCTCAAAATTGCTTTTGAGTTGCTCGCTTGTCTGGAGGTGAATGAGGAGAATACCAACTAAATGCAAAAGTGTGCACGCGCAAGCACAACTGTGTTCTGCAGTGAGGATACGTAGAGCATTCTGCCACATTTTACTCATGCTGTTCACTAACTTGCTTTATCTTGTTTTGAGTGCTGTTCTTTAAAATATTTTATTATTCTGGTTCATTAATATTTAACTTTTACTTCCTCAATTGGAGAAGACAACAACAAATCAAAACATTTATTTACATTCGCAAGACACTAACAAAGCTCCAGTATTTTTAATTTTCTTCATACGCTTGGCTTAGCACTTGAAAGATTGTATGAGGCTTTTTAAAAATAATAATAATACTTAAGGAATAGAAATGTTTTCAGCATTGCAGAATGTTTTTGTTCAAAATATCGAATTAAAACGTCCCATTATAATGAAGGTTAATACACCCAGACCCGCTGTGGGGGGAGGGAAGCCTAAATCCAATTTAATGATGTCTGACTTGATAACAAGCAGACAAACTCAATGTGGAAATACTTCAGCATGGGCTCTGAAATAGGCTTCTCTCTGTAGTACCACTGTCTGGCCAATGTGTATTCAAGGTGAGAAGCATTAGTAGTATGGGCAGGGCCAGGCATCTCTGTCAGCCTCAGCGGAAGGAAGGGTGAAGCAAATTTGGAAATGGCTGTAAATTAAAGGAAAGGCTATTATATTTTAAAGGATGAGAGAAACAAGATGAGAACTGAAGTAATTTCCCTATGGCAACACCACACTAACTATTCGAAAAGTGTTCAAGTAATGGGATCCTCCTTTCCCATGTAGAGCAAATGAGAGCATCACTTTGTGATTTGATTTTACTGAACATGAAACAGTGCTTTCGCATATTCTGGACCACAGTCTCATTTTTGCCATTCTGTTCCTTTTCTCGCTTTTTTGCGCTCCTGATGAAAGTGTGAAAATGGTTTCAAGCAGTTTAGTAGTTCATCCTTCATTTCATTCAGAAGAGTGCAAACTTGCAGCAGGAAAAAGGCTGGGGGAACCGGACTGGATTTCAGATTTATTTATTTATTAATTAATTAATTTATTGTGCCTATGAGAACACAAAGCTCTTTATATTATAAATATACATTTTCCAGTACAGCAAACACTTCCACTGGGCTGTCCGTCTTGCATCAAGAAAACAAAATCAAAGTCAATCTCTTGCATCACCCACTCACTGTCTATCCCACTTCCTGTATGTCTCACTTCTGTTTCTCACCCTCACTCTCTACTGTGTCTTTTGTCTTTCTCTGGCATAGGTTACCCAGGTCATGCTACTGAGCATGCACAGAATGTAATGTAGGCCTAATGTAAAAGGTCTAACCTGTGTTCTTCTTTCTCTCTCTCTCTCTCTTTCTCTCTCTCTCTCTCTCTCTCTCTCTCTCTCCTGCAGATCCCCCAGGTGAGCTATGCGTCTACAGCTCCTGAGCTGAGTGATAACACTCGCTATGACTACTTCTCTCGTGTGGTGCCGCCGGACACCTACCAGGCGCAGGCCATGGTGGACATTGTCAAGTTCATGCGCTGGAACTACGTGTCTACGGTGGCGTCAGAGGGCAACTACGGGGAGAGCGGAGTCGACGCCTTCATACAGAAGTCCAGAGAAGATGGTGAGTAGCCTGACCTGATCTCACTAGTACAAATTTCATTCGTAGGGTCTGAAACAGACGAATTGAGAAACATTTGCTGGTAGGAGGGTGAACTCTTGAAGGTTGGAATGGTTGCGTATACAATTATTTCCGTCATCTCCTTATCTATGGATAATGTGTTTCATTTTGATAATTTTATGTATTTTATTTATGAAACGTCAATTTTTTCAAGATTTAAACAAGTCATTAAACAAGAACATTTGTCTCAGTCCTACATTTACGTTCATCAACTGCATTGAGAAAGCAAAAATTTAAAATTAAAACAAGAGCAGTTGTTTTGCTTTTGATCTAGTACTTGATCACTGGCACAATTAATTAAATAAATGGAAAAAAAATGAATGTCAATATGCTCCATCGTGAAGCCCTCAACCTCCTGATCTGTAGAGCAGAAAGCCTGACGCTGCTCTCCCTAGTAAAACCCCTCTGATTGAAGCAGCGGGAAGAGGAGCACAACACAGACACAGACAGAGACACAGAACTTGAGAGCTCCTCAGCACTCACTGAGTCATGTCGTTGTCCTTTAATATCACTTCACATCTGCTGCGGCTTTAATGTGGATTTTACACCAGCTCTCTCAGTCTGTTTGTTTAGGATTTTCAGTGTGGTTCAGTATGCTTTACATAGGCTGAGGAAGGTCTACTGACTGACAGCTTAGGGATCCAGTAAAACCTTTTTTGTGCACAGACAAAGGTATGCAGATTACTTGTTATTCTCTTCAGAGGCTGGGTTTGAGATGTGGAAGTCTTAAATTGCCTTATGAGAACATACACTCTAAGACAGAGACTCTCAGAGCAGAAAGCAATAGATCAAAGCAATACATTAAACTGAAGAGAGGCATATGCAGAGGCATTATGGGTTGTTTTCGGGGTGCTCAGAGTTCTCACGAATCTTGTGTGTGTCAAAGATGTGAAGTGGCAGTAGTCAAGGCTCTTTTCAAACAAGCAGCAACAGGCATACAGCACCGATAAAGAACAAACACAGGCATTCATTCTTCAATGTTGGTGCATCTCAATAGTCAAAAAATGTATTATGATGCGAAACAGCTAATATCACCTGAGACAGCTGAAGAACCTGTCTAATCATGTCCCCCTGAAAGCATGGAATTATGTGACAGCTAGCTTGAGTCTTTGCTCTGTGATATTTTTGAAGAGGATGGAAGATGCATGGAAGATTGAACATGTTCTTTCCCCCAATGCTTTCCCACAAAGGAGGGCTGGATATATAGACTGTTCATGAGGTAGGACATTATTGCTTTGAACTGAAGACTGTAGACTCATTGCTGCTAAGATTGAGTGTGATTTGTACATTTTGGCAAACCCCTCCTGACCCATCCATCAATTTCTCTCCATTCATCCAATATGTTGACTTGATGGATGACCATTTGGCAGCCGAATTAAGGCCCATTTATACCCTACGGAACCGGACGAAATTCGTCTTTCCGGGCCAACCGTTGCTCCCGGAGTTGCATTCATACCTCCGTCCGTAAAATTGATGTTACGTAATAAATCCTCTAGAGGGCAGAGTCGGTTGGCTATGAATGGACAGTTGCTGTGGCAGATTTGTGTTCGTTTTACAAATTATTTAGCCCAAAATAAAATAGCCAGACCTAGGATTCACAGAGTTAACACACTGAAACAACTTTAAGATTTGTGTAATGATGTATAAACAAATCCAGCAGGCTTCGTGCTGGCCATTTAGGTTTGTTGTTGGGAAAACGAACGTCCTCCGAGCCCAAATGTAAACAAATGAGGCATGATTTTAGCTTGGCTAGCATGGTAGTGGAAATATACCCTTTCACAAACTCACAGGTTATTTCATTTACTATTTGTATCGTTTTTAGATGTGAACTACTTCTCTTCTTCGTTGAGTTTTGTAAATTGGTGTCTTTTTCACTATACTGCCACCCACGGATTCCTCTGGTATTGCTCCGTTTCACCCGTAGTCACCGGATTGCTAAGCACTCGACCAACGGACAAACTGACGGATGAAACGACCCCCGGAACCGGGTGAAAGCGTCCGTTTCCGTAATTACCGTAGGGTATAAATGGGCCTTTACACAGGTAGAGTTGGGGAAAGGGTGGTGAGGTAACACCAATAAGGTGAGGAGGAGAGGAATGAGGAAGGGTGCCAGAGCAATGTCAAAAGAGAGATGATGAGAGGGATGTTAGTGCAGCACCAGTAGGGTGAATACGGTGATGAGGAGGAGAGGAAGTCTGGAAGGGGGTTCAGATCTTGTGAAGCCAGTAAGGTCAACAAGGGCTTTCAGGATGAGTGATGGAGGTCATACACAACTTGTTTGACACACGTTTTAAGCTCAGTTTTAGAATATAATAGAATAGAATAGAATAGAGTAGAAAAGACTTGAACATGCAGTATGCACAATAAAGTTGAAGCATCAGTCAGCAGTGAAACCTTGTAATTCTGATCTATTTGAACTCCTTTCAAATGAATGTGTTTTCGCACTAGGGCATCAGTAGAATGTGAACTGCTGGGTCTTCAATAGCCAGTGAAAGTGCCTCATCAATGAAAGTGTCTCATCCCATCCCAGCTCATTTAGGGCTTTTGTTTTAATATGTGGAGAAAAGGGCTTTTCATTTTCATCTTTTAACTGCATATAGTGTGGGTGGATTGAGATGTAGTGTAGTGTGAAATGACCTGCATCAGCTACTGACAGCAAGCTGGCTGGGAGTCATAAAAGAGTTTCAATACAGTTCCAGAAACTAACTGGGAGGCTACAATTTGTCTGCTCGCATGATCACAGACACACATACAAACACACACACGCACGCACGCACGCACGCACACGCACGCACGCACAGAGAGAGAAGTTCTGTAAGATCATGGAGTGGCCTTTTATTTGTCTGCAGTGGATGAAAGACAGTACCAGTCTTGCGAACTGTCTAAGGATCTTGTGATGCTGCTTGAAGCCGACAGGAGTAGGTCACAGCATCCCTGTTGCCTCTACTACCAAACATGACCTTTTCCTCTCATGTTTAGTAGAGATTATTAGAAATGAAGGTATTCATTTTGGCTGTGCTTTCAACATGGATGATTTCAACAACAAAACAGATCTACTGCGAGGTCAGTTGGTCTAGTGAATCGGCTGGAATACAATATGTGTCAAGACTTTGCCTACTGTACTTTCTAAATCCAGGATACCCGCCACTGATATTTAATCTTTTCAGTTTACATGGCGCATGTTGATGCTAATCCTCCATGGCTAATTTTACCATGAAAGGATGAGTCTCACATCAGCATTATTTTATAAAATCCCAAGTGAATAGAATTGCAATTCTGGAGTTATTAGGACCTGTACTGTACAAGCTGACAGTGTATGGTGCCCTTTACGAAAATGGACCCTGGTTTATTATGGTATTACTATGATTATCATGGTTCTGTCATGGTATGTCATGGTTACTCTAAATACTCTGAACCTACCATAATTGTACTATGGCTTACTATGGTATTACATGTTTTTTATGTAGTAACATGGTTTTACATGATTACTCTACCCTTATGAAAATCGACCATGGTTGTAATGCAGTAACCATGGTTTTACTACCACATTTATTGGTGATTCCAAGTACTATCAACCAACCATATTTCTAGTACAGTAGCTGTCATAGTAGTAGCCCTTACAAAGATTAACCATGGTTGTACTATGAAAACTAATCATGGTTTCACCATAGATTTACCAGGAATTATAGTAAACCATGGTTTTTAGTGTAACCATGACAACCAAGGTTTGTGACTATGGTTTAACTTATGGTATAACCATAGTATACTCTTTACCATAAACCATGGTTCCCTCCAAACCACATTTTATGTTAACCATGGTCGCCCACCCCAAAAGCCCTTTTTTAAAACCATGGTTTAAAAAAGGATGGTGGGGGGAAGGGCTGCATGGTTAAACCATAGTCACGAACCATGGTTTTCTTGGTTACCGAAGAAAACACAGAAACCCTGAATAACTACATGTGAGTAGCCGTGGTGTAATGGCTAGGGAGTTGGACTCTAGATCACAGGATTGCAGTTTCGAATCTTGCCCTCACCATTCCATAGAACTCCATCCATGGCTGAAGTGTCCATGAACAAGGCACCTAACATTGATCCAGGGACTGTAACCAATAGCCTGTAAGTCGCTTCGGATAAAAAGAAGCTTCAGCTCACTGTAATGTAATGAATAAGTATTAACCATGGTTAGTTGTCATAGTAAAACCATGGTTATTTTTTACCTAATTAAATGATGGTAAATATATAGTTAAATCGTGGTTACATCCATAGTTAAACCATGGGCAAATCATAGTCAAACCATGGTTGAATCATAGTTAAACCATGGGTTTACCGTGCTCAAAAAAACGTGACTAAAAACCATGGTTCAGTTCTCATAGTAAAACCATGGTCCATTTTCGTAAGGGGCTGTACTCTAAAGCAAACTTTTGTGGCATTCATAGTGTATTTGGATATACACTGGATATACTTGTCAGATTTAAACAGATTTCATATGGCATTATGTTTGCTGTGTTAGTGATTACCATTTTTCATTTGGGATCATACAGCACACTACGACACACCATTCACACAATGTGACACATTTCCTAAATATCTGCTTGTCTAATTTATTCAAGTTGTGACTGATGAAACTAATAGGAAGAAACTGATTTCATCCCTGCTGCTCAGACATACAAAGCATTAAGCAAACGCAAGCCATCACAGTCCCTACCTGGAATAACAAGATGGGTCTCATAGTGACGTGGCTGAACCAACCCTTTAAAAATAGTGTTATTTATTAGGTAACTGAATTTAAAGAAAACCTCCCTATGATTTCTTGGTCGTCTTATGGCACTCCAGTAAGGCCAGAACTAAGGAAAGTGAAGGGAAGAGAAAAGAAGAGAAGGGGAAAGTATGCCAGGTGCTCTGAGGCCAGAGTTGCTTCCTGGGTGAACTCTCGCTCTCCCAGCTGACGCGAGTCTGGACACCCAGATCTGGAGGGTGACCCCTGGGCCAGTTTGGGTCTCGACCCCCCTGAATGCAGGATCAGATGAGCAGCTGCTCTTGCTCAGCCCCCGAAGAGAGGCAGCAGAAGTGGGTTTGGGGCTGTTTGAGACTGTGACTCGAAGGGATTGGAAGCAGACAGCAGACTTATTTTGCCAGTTGGTTGGTTCTAAACTGTGTGATACTGATGTAAACATGTGTGTGTGTGTGTGTGTGTGTGTGTGTGTGTGTGTGTGTGTGTGTGTGTGTGTGTGTGTGTGTGTGTGTGTGTGTGTGCGTGTGCGTGCGTGCGTGCGTGCGCGTGTATGTGTGCGCGCTCGCGTGTGTGTGTGCGTACGTGAGTGCATGTTGGGGACAGTGGGAGGTTAGATAAAACTTTATTTGGCAAGCCAAAAGCAGAAGGGGGATGTGTGTGTGTGTGTATATGTGTATGTGCGTGCGTGCATGCATGCTGGCGCGTGTGTGTGTGTGTGTGTATATGTGTATGTGCGTGAGTGCATGCATGCTTGCGTGTGTGTGTGTGTATGTGTGTGTGTCTCTGTGATGTACTGCATGTGTGACTGCAGAAGAAGTGTGTGTTCAAGAGAGAGGACTCACAGACAGATTTCATCTTTGGCCCATTGAACCTGTCTGCCAGTCAGCACAGTGTGTATGTATGCGTGTATACTATGTCTCTGCGCGTCATTGCATGCGTGCGGTGCGTATCAGCCAGTACACTCTAAGGATAACCTTTGACCTCTCAGAGGGATGAGTGTAATCTCCAATGACACCCCTCTTCTACCTCCAGCACTCAAGACACACAGACACACATGCACACGCACACGCACACGCACACACAAACACACACACACACACGAATAGGGCTGGGTATCGCAGCCATGTTCCTGAATCGATTCGATTTCGATTCTAAGGGCTTTGAATCAATTAATCACGATTCATTCCGAATCGATTCAATCTGATCCCTTCTTGGTGCCAGGATTTCCCCCAAAAGATGCTGTTGCCTATTTTTATATAAAAATGTCAAAGGGCTGTGGCTTGACAGTGTTAACAGATTGAGAGAGAGAG